>NC_057806.1:359446123-359746123 GCF_018294505.1 Triticum aestivum | reverse complement strand
ATGTAGGAATTTGAATGCGGCGAGGAGGCTTGTTCTGCTGGGCGTGCAGCAGGCGACACCCTCGGCCAGTGCACCGCTTCAATGGCGGACGCAGTGAGAGGTTGCGTCCGCCCTGTGCCGCCTTGACCGTGGACCTTAGTACACTGGCGTTTGATTCATAGGATTGAATCCTATAGGAATTTTTACTAGTATGAAATCATGTGTGCTATTACTACATTTCATTGGAAATCTAGAATCCGCTCCAACTTTTTTTTCACTTCCTTTGTTTCTCCTGTGGCATCAAACACTCAGTGCTAATCATATGGGATTCAAGTGGACATGCCACTCGAATCCCTTATTTTTCCTATTCTCGTGTTTTAAGAACCCTTGTAGTATGAATCAAAGAAAAGAAACGGAGGGAATACTTGCTCTAAATGATGTGCCACCACAATAGATCTAGCAGCCGGCTATACTAGTGAGTAGGTGACCATGCACTTGGCTCTTCGCCTCTTCCGGAAGTCGAACAATCATGATGGTACTACAGTACTATACACTTCTGCAATCTAACACCAAATGAACTGTTGCACGTCCACCGCCTATATAACCGCACTATTGTAAAGCAAGCTTCTCCTCGTTCTGCGAGTTGACGGGACACATCAAAGTAGTGTAGTCTCCAAAAAGGGTCAGCCATGTCCATGGCTACCATCCCGTGCTCCGTCATTGAGTGCATGCATGATTCATGTTCCATTGAATAAAATATGTTGCTTTGTAGGATCGAAAGTATGTCTAGAGGGGGGGTGATTAAACTACTTGACAAAATAAAAATCTAGCCTTTTCCCAATTTTAAGTCTTGGTAGATTTTAGCAACTTAGCAATAGTCAAGTAAACAACCTACACATGCAAGTCTAAGAGTATAGCAGTGGAATGTAAAACAATTGCATATGAAGGTAAAGGGAGGAGTTTGGAGGGAGCAAACGTACTATAGACACGGAGGTTTTTGGCGTGGTTCCGATAGGTGTTGCTATCGTACATCCACGTTGATGGAGACTTCAACCCATGAAGGGTAACGGTTGCGCGAGTCCATGGAGGGCTCCACCCATGAAGGATCCACGAAGAAGCAACCGTGTCTATCCCACCATGGCCATCGCCCATGAAGGACTTGCCTCACTAGGGTAGATCTTCATGAAGTAGGCGATCTCCTTGCCCGTACAAACTCCTTGGTTCAACTCCACAATCTTGACGGAGGCTCCCAAGTGACACCTAGCCAATCTAGGAGACACCACTCTCCAAAAGGTAATAGATGGTGTGTTGATGATGAACTCCTTGCTCTTGTGCTTAAAATGATAGTCTCCCCAACACTCAGCTCTCTCTCATAGGATTGGATTTGGTGGAAAGAGGGTTTGAGTGGAAAGAAACTTGGGGAAGGCTAGAGATCAAGATTTATGTGGTTTATCATAGTTTCATAACTAGAGTTGTCAACAAGTAAATCATCATCACCTAGCAAATCATCTTCATTACAATTGAAATCAACATACTCGGGGTGTGATACCTTTGGGCCTTTAGCCATGAAGCATCTTCCAATTCCTTCATTTAGTGAGTCAAATATGTCGTAGGAGTTTGTTGACACAAGTGCCAGACCGACAACACCTTCATCTTGAGTGTATTCGGAGTCGGAGTAGTAACTTCTTTCGGAGTGATTGTCGGAGTCGGATACCCATTCACCAACATGAGCTTGATGTCTTCATTTTGTGTAGCTCCTAGATGATTTGTCCTTTCTTTCTTAATCCTTGCTTCTCCGTGATGTTCTTCGTTCATAACGGTCATCTCTACTCCTTCTCGCTCTATGTGGTGATTCTTCTCTTCTACTTCTTCTTTTGGGAGAATCTTCTCTCCTTTTGTAGGGAGCCGTACACTCATTGGAGTAGTGTCCGTGTCAGGACCCCGATCCTAAGTCACACCGATCTAGCATGTAACACATCATATCACTTTGCGGCCTCACACACGGTATTCCCACGGGTGCCACCTTACCTGGCCCGGGACCGTTTGCGCCTTTTGGCTCACGTATATGATAGTGTCGCTAGCATCCATATGACAAAGAACCCGGGCTGACATGGCTAGTCATGAACCCAAAGTGGCACTAACTTACAGGGACATGCATACATGACCCAGCAACGAACGTGTCGGTCATCAGCGAGTGAATCCAGGCTGTAGCACTGGGCTAGCAGGACTCCGGTGAACCGGGCTGTAGCGGGCTAACAGGACTCCGGTATTCATCGCGTGACATTTCCCCGAAGGGACAGACACAGGAACGAAGAAGGACACATGCCAGCCAGCCTAAGTGTTCCGGAGCAGTAGCAAGCTACCATGGCTCAGTGGAAACACCAGGAGACATTTCCCGGTAAGAGAGGCTACTAAGGATAAACAACTAGATAGTCAGATCCCACACATACCAAGCATTTCAATAACATACACACAATATGCTCGATATGTGCAATACAACATGGCATCACAACATGACTCTACAACTCAAGTATTTAATCAATAGGCTCCGAGGAGCGAGATATTACAAACATGGGTCTCATGACCCAACACTCAGAGCATACAAGTCAAAGCACAAACGGAAGCTTAACATGTCTGAGTACAGACATCTATAAATGAAAAAGGCTGAGAAGCCTGACTATCTACCAGATCCTGCCGAGGGCACAAGATCGTAGCTGAGGTAACAAGCTAAACGTCGAAGTCCAAGCGGAACTACTAGTGAGACTGAAGTCTCTCTACAAAAACATAAAATAGGCAAACGTGAGTACAAATGTACCCAGCAAGACTTACATCAGAACTAACTACATATGCATCATTATCAACAAAGGGGATGGTGGGGTTTAACTGCAGCAAGCCAGCTTTGACTCGGTGGCTATCCTAAACTACGACTGCAAGTAACTCTATTGAGGAGGCGCACACGAGTCCACATATTCACCATATCAATACACCACTATGGATCCACTCCCGTCTCCCTACGAGAACGCCATCCATAGCACTCACGCTTATCTTGCGTATTTTAGAGTATCCACTTTCACTTGTCTATGAACTATGCAAGGGGTCCAAGTTTCCATATCCGAGGAATCCGGATATTCGAATAGATAGTGATAACCCTGCAGGGGTGTACTTCTTCACACACGCTCTCGCCACTTATCGCCCTGTACACGTCATGTACCTCGACAACCTTCAAGCGGAAGCCGGGCGAGGGAGTCGGCCACGACCTGACTAACCGAACAAGTCTCTAGTCCAGGTTTATCGCCTATTCGGGTTCCATCCGCAAGGAGATCCGGCCGGGGTGTCGCTCACGGCCCCAAACGATGTGTGCAGGGTTCCCAAGCCCACCTCGACGCGTGGATCTACGCTTGGTACACCGTGCCACTGTGCCTAGTCTGTCCCAAGCCCACCTGTAACGGGTGCCACTTGGTAGACTACTAACACTACCTACAAACACCAGAAACTAGTTGCAACTCCTGGACAGAGATGAAGTTGATTAATAAGTCGAGAGGGCTTGGAGCGCCCGGAGCCCAATGTGTGGTAGTAACTGATCATGGATCACAAACACAGAACTCAATTCCTGAGGACGGCTGCAATGAGACAACCCACCATGTACTCCTACATAGCCTCTCACCGCTACCTTTACCAAATCGTGTTCACACACTTAGCTCACACACAGTAGGACATGTTCACACACCTCTGATTCATCCCCGATGAATCAGACCTGACTCAACTCTAAGCAGTAGCAGGCATGACAAACAAGCATGAATGAGTAGGCACATCAGGGCTCAAACAACTCCTACTCATGCTAGTGGGTTTCATCTATTTACTGTGGCAATGACAGGTCATGCAAAGGATAAAGGGGTTCAGCTACCGCAGCAAGTAACAGATGAGTGTTGTCCTAATGCAGTAAAAGAGAGCAAGAGCGAGAGAGTGGGATTTTATCGGAATGAACAAGGGGGTTTTGCTTGCCTGGCACTTCTGAAGATAGTATAGTTCTTCATCGGTGTCATCGAACTCATCGTCGGAACCACGTCTACTGAGAGGGGGCAATCACCGGCAACTGAGGAAAAACACAATCAATGCAATGCGACAATATGATGCATGAATGTGACATGGCAATATGATGTGATTTGTGCTGATGCAACTAAACCAGATTAAATGAAGTTGGTTTGAATCCAAGATTCAAATTCAAACTCCACATGTGGTTATTTAAATGCCATTTAATTGAATTGTCCTAAACAGAGGACAAACATTGTTCAAACATGTATGAAAATGGTACAGATGGATTCCTTGAATTTTTCTGATAATTTTTCATATATAATTTATTTAATTTGGAGTTACGGTTGAATTTCTATGTATTTTAGAAGTTTATACAATTTTCTGGAATTTTCTGAATAAAAATAAACCCAGAAAACATTACTGCGTCAGCCTGACATCATAATGACGTCAGCAGGTCAACTGCGGCGGTCCAGGTCAAACCCTGACAGTGGGTCCCGCGTGTCAGTGTAATTAGAAGGGCTAGGGCCCACAGTCAGCGAGTCAGTGGGTTAGCTAAAATTTAATTAGCATCTAAACTAAATTAGCAGGGCCTCGGGCCCACATGTTAATGACCCAGGGGGGGGTCAAACCCTGGTCAACTCGGTCAAACCTGCCGGCGACTAACCGCCGGCGAGGTCCGAGACGGCGGCGATGCGCGGAATCGCAGCACAGGCCACGGTTCGAGGCGCGGATGGCACCGTTGGAACCCCGAGCCTCGTCCGCGTCGTCTGGTGCTAGTGGGGTCGCTGGAGACGACTTAGATCGACGGCGGCGTCCGCTTCCGCGGCGGCCGGAGTTCGGGCGCGAATGGTGGCGATGCTACGGCGCACTAAAGGAGAAGCCGAAGAGTGCTACGTGCTCCTGGGGGTTCACCGAGCACGGTGACGTGCTCAGGCGCGGGCTGCGGTGGCCCTGGCCACGACGGCGAGGAACCACGGCGGCGGTGAGCTTTCGGCTTCGGTGGACCGTGGTGCTAGAGGAGGAGAACGACAGCGGAGAGAGAGGGGTTAGGTAGAGGAGCTCACGGCGGGGTCGTAGGTGATCTCAGCGGCCTCGGGGACAGCCTGGTGACGACGAATCGGTCGATGGCAGCCGTCGGTGCAGGGGACGAAGATGGCGTCGGCGACGGCGCTGCTGGGCATCCACAGGCGCGTTCTTCGGCTTGGAGCTTCACGACATCGAGGCGGAGCTAGAGGTCACAGCCACGGGGCAAGGGGACGGCAGTGGGCGCGGTGCTTTGCAGCGGCGGGCACCGGCTGATTTGGGCGGCCGTGAGAGAGAGAGAGAGCAGAGGAGGAGGAAGGGGTCTAGAGCGAGGGGGGGGAGAGGAGCGAGGGGACACGGGGCGTCGTCGTGGCGTCACTAGGAGGGTCGGGGAAGCAGGAGGTGGCACGCGGCGGCGCGCGCGGCCGACAGGCAGCTGCCTGCCTGCTCTGGCGGGAGGAAGCAGGTTGCTGGCACGGGCCAGCACAGTGCTGGGCTGGCCAGTGGGCTGCGTTAGGTAAGGTTTTCTCTGCTCTGTTTTATTTTTTGTTTGTTTTATTTTTTTAAATTTGTTTTGCCACTGTTTTGAATTTAAAAATAATTCAAACAATGCCAAAAACTCCTTTGAATATTTTTGTTTTGCTAGATGGACTTTTCCAAAAGCTCATAAAATATTTCAGGGGTATTTAAATTATATTCTAATTATATGAATATAATTCAAATTCAAATAGCTAATGATTTAAATTCAAAGTCCCAAGATTAAGTCCTTAAAAATGTTCAATATTTTGGTTGGGACCAGAACCCTTGCCAAAAATTATCAAACATTTAAGAAGAGCATTTTGGAACAATGAATGAGATTTTAGGGTTTTTGCCCTTCTTTTATTTAAGTTTTTTGAGGCTTCCAAATTTCCTCAGTTCAAGTTTCAAAAATTTAAACATGATGCACACATGGAAGCAAGCATAGGTCAGGCCAGAACTAGGGATGTGACAACTCACCCCCACTAAACAAGAATCTCGACCCGAGACTCAAGTGTAGGGTAAGACGATGGGGAACGCAACCTAACACAATCTTCACGATCCAGGTTGCCCTTCATAAGAACATTGATTCTATCACCATCATTGTCTTGATGTCTTGCTCCGAGAATGCCAACCGACATGACAACGAGAGGGGAAAGAAAACTCTAGAAGGATCGAACTTCTCGAAGGTCGAACAACTCACGGAATGAGACATAGAACCATCTCTCGGGTTGAGACACGAGATACACATCAAGAGGGGTGGAAAGAAACGGATGACGAAGGTTCACTAGGTGGACAACAATTCCACACTTAAGAAGGTGGTAAACGATTGTCAACATAGCGAGGAGTTGAGTTTCCATGATGCCACAGCGGGACATCCTGGAGGAGGGTGATTCGTAGATTATTACCTTAAGTGGCAAAAAGAATTACCTTTGATTCAGAGATCATCGAAAATATTTTATACCCACCTAAGGCAATTCTCGAGCGATCGTTTGGAGGGGTTTGGTAGAATGGCATACCCGGACTTGGATGATGTGGATTACCTTGTTGAAGACAACATAATGGATGAATTTGCTTACCACCGGAAATGGAAGAGACCCATGGTAGAATGGCACATTGGCGGTGCAAGCTGGGAACAAAATGCAAATGCTGGGAATGATTCTGGTAACTGGGGAATAACCCAGCAATAGAGAGTGAATTCACTGTTTGAAAAGATCATAGCATTGCCGAGGAAACTGAGAGCATCCCAATTAGTGTCGATGATAACACCTAGTGCTTGTGCGTGCTCTCAAGAACTTGAGCATTTCCATAATCATCAAGATTTTACCAATATCCGTGTCAAGGATCCTGGCAACACAACTTGCTACCATGATGAATGATGATGGATGATGCAGATGCAAAGGAAGATAACACTTTCTCAGATTTTACCCTTGGCGGGGCCAAGGAAATAGAATATGGATGATCGACCGAGAGACATTTAGCACTCCGCTTCTAATGTTCTCCTTGATGTGCTAGCGTAATCCATTTATTGAAATGGTTTGGTAACCAGACCATCAAGTAAAAAGGTCGGACTTCGGGAGCACAAAAATCCATAAGGAACAACTAGGAAGTAGATCCTACGAAATCCTTATGGGGAGGTGGCCAACTTCTTCAATCAAGATACTACAATAATAGGTCTTCCGGCTGGGTGCGTTGTCCATGACATCCACTTTATCGGTTATCGAGGGACCAGTATTATAGTTCTTGGGAAATGTTTCAACCATCATATCTGCCTGAGATTCAGATCTGGGTGGTGTCAGGATATTCTAGACTCATCGAGTCTAGGAAGAAAAAAGGAAGTTTGCAACACAATTCGACGAGATGACGTTGCGAGGTTCTCGGGAAATGAACTACGATAGCAAGCTCCAAAACATGAGCTGGTTCTGCTACCTACGTGTGAACACGCTGTCCCAGACAAACATGATCACATGGTAGTCTTATAATAAAAACACTACCGAGTTCTAGTAGGGAACCATCAACGAGGATATCGAAGTCCTAACATAAGTCCGGATTAGCTCTTATGAAGGAACTCCTTCTCCTTGAACAAATCAATCAGTGGCTTGGTGTGCTCGGGACACATATGGAATGAAGGTTGCAAGTCTCCAGACCACAGAATACTTCGCACGTGTGCATGACTGACTTGCGATGATTCCAGAGGAAGCAAAACTAACTTTCTCAATTCATGGCGGCAACTTTCACCAAATGCACGTGTATAAGAGGAAGTCACTCCTTTCATCCAACATATACTTCATGAACGGGGCATGAATAAAATGCTTATACAAGTTCCCAACACTAGCTTAATGTTCAACAAAATCATGGAGGAGATAAGGATGTTGTCAATGGACTCAACAACAATTCATCCAGGTTTCCATATAAAAGGATTTCCATAGTTAAGTGAACACGGTGGTAGCATTGGTCAGACCAAAGAATATAATGGTGTATGCTCGAGGAAAACCACGAGTAAGACAACATTACGAATATCATTGGTTCTGATTTGATTTGACGATAGCTCATACTCAAATCAAAGATTGGATAAGATAATAGGTCCAGCAACTGATCACAGGGACCAATCGATGAAGATATCATCTTTCTTTAACACACACTACACAAGAATATCCCTTTGGAACGAACTAAGTCAGGCAAGCTTTTATCTTCCAACTCTCCAAGTTGTTGTTCAGCTTAGCCAACTAGCTCAGGGGTACCCAACACAGATTCTTGGAGAAAGGGTGGTTTACAGGATAAACCAACTTGATCACGAGCTCAACATAACAGTCAGGTGACAACCTGGTGATACTTTCGAGAAGATATTCGGAAAATCACGAACCACCGGTATGTTACTAAGCTTGAGAACAATCTTGCTTCTTAGGGCAAGACGATATGATCAACAGAGCAGGGTGTTGACACAATCCTAACTCATTGATCAGAGGGTGCACCAGAAATAAGGACTAGGTAGCACGATCAATCTTAGAATGATGACTCAATAATCAGCACGCCAAGAATGAGGTTGTTGTCCATTTAACTACCAAGCAACGGAGTTGCTAGCAGTATTGATTTCACACATCACGATTCACTTGTCGACATTCCGGTTGCAACAACACGGGAATCGAGAAATGAATAATGATGGAGAGAAGTATCACTGTGTCCAGAGTTCATAGGATGGTGTGCAATTCCCATGACATTCTTGATATAAAGATGGTAATACTCCAAGGTAGAACAGAACAAAAACTGGAGTAGTATTTGATCTGCGGAGTACAACTGCTTTGACCCAATCCTGAATATGGATGAGGTACTGGAGTTTGTTTCTCCTAGTCATCCTGAATAGAATGGCTTGACGGACCACAAGAATAATAAGCATCGATAACACGAATGCACAATTACTCTTGACTATCAATTGATAGACGAGGGTCGGAAGACAACTAAAATGGGACAACTCAAAAGAACATATGATTTTATGAGTTGTGGATGCATAGATTAGCATGTCGAATGAGTTCAACATATTTCTTCCGGATAACCCATGCAGAAAGGTAGAACTGGCAGAGCCACAATATATAATGGAGAACTCATCAAGAGCACTCTGGTTGTGATCGTTCAGTTCAACGAGGAACTTCTGCCATAAGTAGTTCATGGTATTTGGAAGAAGAAGATACCACAGACTTCAAGGACTATCGCAAATGTTACTAATAACCTAAGGGAGCTAGCAATTACTATCAACATGAAGTAGGTAGGGTGAATCTCGGGTCAAGAACCCAGAAGTAGAATGCCTACTAGCTAACTGGCATCACGGGATGCTTTTGGGAATGATGGCCAGAATCATCACACTGGGATCACAAAACATGGCTAGACTACTAGATGATCCCCTGAGACACCTAGGGTCATAATAATAACTCCAACATAAATGTCGAGGCAATAGAGTACCTCAACTCACCGTCTAGTGTGGTTAATCTGGCCATAAAGGACATCGGGAATGGAAAGAAAGGATTTGCAAATGCATCAGACTATTTAGAAACCTGGGATGACTCGGACAGCATAACGGCTGTAAATGCTCAGAAAAGATTTGAGACATTCACAAAAATGGTGGCATAACCACTCAGAAGCACAATATCAAGGTTTTGAGATCAACAATTAACATACAGAAGTCGTAGGAATTGAACTCAAGCTTAAATCCAACAATCTTATAAGTCTACGGATTAGTAACACGTGATCCTGATAGAAAGAAGAGATAGCCTAGTTCTTAATCCCCGTAGGAAAGATAAGATGACTCAGATCAGAAGGGCATAAGGTATAAGGAGTAAAAAGAGCCTTACATTCCATCCCACAATCAATTCCCTTATATAACTAAAGAATTTCTAGACTCAACTTCGACCAGTTTAGCTTGGTAATCCTACAAGCAGTCAAGCTCTGATACCAAAGCTGTCAGGACCCCGATCCTAAGTCACACCGATCTAGCATGTAACACATCATATCACTTTGCGGCCTCACGCACGGTATTCCCACGGGTGCCACCTTACCTGGCCCGGGACCGTTTGCGCCTTTTGGCTCACGTATATGATAGTGTCGCTAGAATCCATATGACAAAGAACCCGGGCTGACATGGCTAGTCGTGAACCCAAAGTGGCACTAACTTACGGGGACATGCATACATGACCCAGCAACGAACGTGTCGGTCATCAGCGAGTGAATCCAGGCTGTAGCACTGGGCTAGCAGGACTCCGGTGAACCGGGCTGTAGCGGGCTAACAGGACTCCGGTATTCATCGTGTGACATTTCCCCGAAGGGACAGACACATGAACGAAGAAGGACACATGCCGGCCAGCCTAAGTGTTCCGGAGCAGTAGCAAGCTACCATGGCTCAGTGGAAACACCAGGAGACATTTCCCAGTAAGAGAGGCTACTAAGGATAAACAACTAGATAGTCAGATCCCACACATACCAAGCATTTCAATAACATACACACAATATGCTCGATATGTGCAATACAACATGGCATCACAACATGACTCTACAACTCAAGTATTTAATCAATAGGCTCCGAGGAGCGAGATATTACAAACATGGGTCTCATGACCCAACACTCAGAGCATACAAGTCAAAGCACAAACGGAAGCTTAACATGTCTGAGTACAGACATCTATAAATGAAAAAGGCTAAGAAGCCTGACTATCTACCAGATCCTGCCGAGGGCACAAGATCGTAGCTGAGGTAACAAGCTAAACGTCGAAGTCCAAGCGGAACTACTAGTGAGACTGAAGTCTCTCTACAAAAACATAAAATAGGCAAACGTGAGTACAAATGTACCCAGCAAGACTTACATCAGAACTAACTACATATGCATCATTATCAACAAAGGGGATGGTGGGGTTTAACTGCAGCAAGCCAGCTTTGACTCGGTGGCTATCCTAAACTACGACTGCAAGTAACTCTTTTGAGGAGGCGCACACGAGTCCACATATTCACCATATCAATACACCACTATGGATCCACTCCCGTCTCCCTACGAGAACGCCATCCATAGCACTCACGCTTATCTTGCATATTTTAGACTATCCACTTTCACTTGTCTATGAACTATGCAAGGGGTCCAAGTTTCCATATCCGAGGAATCCGGCTATTCGAATAGATAGTGATAACCCTGCAGGGGTGTACTTCTTCACACACGCTCTCGCCACTTATCGCCCTGTACACGTCATGTACCTCGGCAACCTTCAAGCGGAAGCCGGGCGAGGGAGTCGGCCACGACCTGACTAACCGAACAAGTCTCTAGTCCAGGTTTATCGCCTATTCGGGTTCC
Organism: Triticum aestivum; assembly: GCF_018294505.1. Classification (NCBI taxonomy): domain Eukaryota; kingdom Viridiplantae; phylum Streptophyta; class Magnoliopsida; order Poales; family Poaceae; genus Triticum; species Triticum aestivum. Next base: position 359,734,746 of record NC_057806.1, on the reverse strand, counting down.
ATCCGCAAGGAGATCCGGCCGGGGTGTCGCTCACGGCCCCAAACGATGTGTGCAGGGTTCCCAAGCCCACCTCGACGGGTGGATCTATGCTTGGTACACCGTGCCACTGTGCCTAGTCTGTCCCAAGCCCACCTGTACCGGGTGCCACTTGGTAGACTACTAACACTACCTACAAACACCAGAAACTAGTTGCAACTCCTGGACAGAGATCAAGTTGATTAATAAGTCGAGAGGGCTTGGAGCGCCCGGAGCCCAATGTGTGGTAGTAACTGATCATGGATCACAAACACAGAACTCAGTTCCTGAGGACGGCTGCAATGAGACAACCCACCATGTACTCCTACATGGCCTCTCACCGCTACCTTTACCAAATCGTGTTCACACACTTAGCTCACACACAGTAGGACATGTTCACACACCTCTGATTCATCCCCGATGAATCAGACCTGACTCAACTCTAAGCAGTAGCAGGCATGACAAACAAGCATGAATGAGTAGGCACATCAGGGCTCAAACAACTCCTACTCATGCTAGTGGGTTTCATCTATTTACTGTGGCAATGATAGGTCATGCAAAGGATAAAGGGGTTCAGCTACCGCAGCAAGTAACAGATGAATCGGTGTTGTCCTAATGCAGTAAAAGAGAGCAGGAGCGAGAGAGTGGGATTTTATCGGAATGAACAAGGGGGTTTTGCTTGCCTGGCACTTCTGAAGATAGTATAGTTCTTCATCGGTGTCATCGAACTCATCGTCGGAACCACGTCTACTGAGAGGGGGCAATCACCGGCAACTGAGGAAAAACACAATCAATGCAATGCGACAATATGATGCATGAATGTGACATGGCAACATGATGTGATTTGTGCTGATGCAACTAAACCAGATTAAATGAAGTTGGTTTGAATCCAAGATTCAAATTCAAACTCCACATGTGGTTATTTAAATGCCATTTAATTGAATTGTCCTAAACAGAGGACACACATTGTTCAAACATGCATGAAAATGGTACAGATGGATTCCTTGAATTTTTCTGATAATTTTTCATATATAATTTATTTAATTTGGAGTTACGGTTGAATTTCTATGTATTTTAGAAGTTTATACAATTTTCTGGAATTTTCTGAATCAAAATAAATCCAGAAAACATTACTGCGTCAGCCTGACATCATAATGACGTCAGCAGGTCAACTGCGGTGGTCCAGGTCAAACCCTGACAGTGGGTCCCGCATGTCAGTGTAATTAGAAGGGCTGGGGCCCACAGTCAGCGAGTCAGTGGGTTAGCTAAAATTTAATTAGCATCTAAACTAAATTAGCAGGGCCTCGGGCCCACATGTTAATGACCCAGCGGGGGTCAAACCCTGGTCAACTCGGTCAAACCTGCCGGCGACTAACCGCCGGCGAGGTCTGAGACGGCGGCGATGCGCGGAATCGCAGCACAGGCCACGGTTCGAGGCGCGGATGGCACCGTTGGAACCCCGAGCCTCGTCCGTGTCGTCTGGTGCTAGTGGGGTCGCCGGAGACGACTTAGATCGACGGTGGCGTCCGCTTCCGCGGCGGCCGGAGTTCGGGCGCGAACGGTGGCGATGCTACGGCGCACTAAAGGAGAAGCCGAAGAGTGCTACGTGCTCCTGGGGGTTCACCGAGCACAGTGACTTGCTCAGGCGCGGGCTGTGGTGGCCCTGGCCACGACGGCGAGGAACCACGGCGGCGGTGAGCTTTCGGCTTCAGTGGACCGCGGTGCTAGAGGAGGAGAACGACAGCGGAGAGAGAGGGGTTAGGTAGAGGAGCTCACGGCGGGGTCGTAGGTGATCTCTGCGGCCTCGGGGACGGCCTGGTGACGACGAATCGGTCGACGGCGGCCGTCGGTGCAGGGGACGAAGATGGCGTCGGCGACGGCGCTGCTGGGCATCCGCAGGCGTGTTCTTCGGCTTGGAGCTTCACGACATCGAGGCGGAGCTAGAGGTCACAGCCACGGGGCAAGGGGACGGCGGTGGGCGCGGTGCTTTGCAGCGGCGGGCACCGGCTGATTTGGGCGGCCGTGAGAGAGAGAGAGAGAGAGAGCAGAGGAGGAGGAAGGGGTCCAGAGCGAGGGGGGAGGAGCGAGGGGACACGGGGCGTCGTCGTGGCGTCACTAGGAGGGCCGGGGAAGCAGGAGGTGGCGCGCGGCAGCGCGCACGGCCGACAGGCAGCTGCCTGCCTGCTCTGGCGGGAGGAAGCAGGTGGCTGGCACGGGCCAGCACAGTGCTGGGCCGGCCAGCGGGCTGCCAGGTGGGCTGCGTCACGTAAGGTTTTCTCTGCTCTGTTTTATTTTCTGTTTGTTTTATTTTTTTTTAAATTTGTTTTGCCACTGTTTTGAATTTAAAAATAATTCAAACAATGCCAAAAACTCCTCTGAATATTTTTGTTTTGCTAGATGGACTTTTCCAAAAGCTCATAAAATATTTCAGGGGTATTTGAAATTATATTCTAATTATATGAATATAATTCAAATTCAAATAGCTAATGATTTAAATTCAAATACCCAAGATTAAGTCCTTAAAAATGTTCAATATTTTGGTTGGGACCAGAACCCTTGCCAAAAATTATCAAACATTTAAGAAGAGCATTTTGGAACAATGAATGAGATTTTAGGGTTTTTGCCCTTCTTTTATTTAAGTTTTTTTGGGCTTCCAAATTTCCTCAGTTCAAGTTTCAAAAATTTAAACATGATGCACACATGGAAGCAAGCATAGGTCAGGCCAGAACTAGGGATGTGACAGTCCGGGTCTTCCACAATTGTAGCAATTACGTTCATGACTTGAAGATATTTTGTCATTGTAGGACCTTGACTTGGAACTTATTTCCTTGCTTCTACTCTTGTAGAACTTGTTAAAGTTCTTTGCCATTAGGCTCAATTATTCATTGAAGGTTTGTTTTTCACTTGATGATGTGGGAGCATCACATGAGGCTTTGTAAGCACCACTTGACTTGTTGTGGAGCTCTTCCTTATCCTTAAGTGACATCTCACGAGCAACAATTCTTCCAATGACTTCCGTTGGCTTGAGATCTTTGTAATTGGGCATCATTTGGATCAATGTGCACACGGTATCATATTTTCCATCCAAGGCTCTTAGGATCTTCTTGATGATGAATCTGTCGGTCATCTCTTTACTTCCTAAGCCGGTAATCTCATTTGTGATGAGAGCAAGCCTAGAGTACATTTCAGCGACACCTTCACCATCCTTCATTTTGAACTTGTCAAGTTGACTTTGAAGCATATCCAATTTGGATTCCTTGACGGAGTTGGTACCTTTGTGCATATCAATAAAAGTATCCCAAATTTCCTTTGCATTCTCAAGACGGCTGATTTTGTTGAATTCTTCGGGGCACAATCCGTTGAAGAGAATATCACAAGCTTGAGCATTGTATTGCAAACTCTTTAACTCCTCCGCGGTAGCTTTACGGTTCGGTTCTCTCCCATCAAAGAATTCACCTTGCAAGCCAATACACACAATAGGCCAAACAGCGGGGTTATGTCCAAGAATATGCATTTTCATCTTATGCTTCCAACTAGCAAAATTGGTACCATCAAAGTAAGGACCTCTATGGTGGTAATTTCCCTCGCTAGACGCCGTACTCTCCTAGGTTGTGAAACCAAGGCTATGATCACCAAAAGTTATGGAAATCAAAGCAAATGGAGACCAAAGCTCTAATACTACTTGTAGGATCGAAGTATGTCTAGAGGGGGGGGGTGATTAGACTACTTGACAAAATAAAAATCTAGCCTTTTCCCAATTTTAAGTCTTGGCAGATTTTAGCAACTTAGCAATAGTCAAGTAAACAACCTACACATGCAAGTCTAAGAGTATAGCAGCGGAATGTAAAACAATTGCATATGAAGGTAAAGGGAGGAGTTTGGAGGGAGCAAACGCAATGTAGACACGGAGATTTTTGACGTAGTTGCAATAGGTGGTGCTATCGTACATCCATGTTGATGGAGACTTCAACCCACGAAGGGTAACGGTTGCGCGAGTCCACGAAGGGCCTCACCCACGAAGGGTCCACAAAGAAGCAACATTGTCTATCCCACCATGGCCATGGCCCACGAAGGACTTGCCTCACTAGGGTAGATCTTCATGAAGTAGGCGATCTTGTTGCCCGTACAAACTCCTTGGTTCAACTCCAAAATCTTGACGGAGGCTCCCAAGTGACACCTAGCCAATCTAGGAGACACCACTCTCCAAAAGGTAATAGATGGTGTGTTGATGATGAACTCCTTGCTCTTGTGCTTCAAATGATAGTCTCCCAAACAATCAGCTATCTCTCATAGGATTGGATTTGGTGGAAAGAGGGTTTCAGTGGAAAGCAACTTGGGGAAGGCTGGAGATCAAGATTTATGTGGTTGGAATGGAATATCTTGACCTGAACACAAGTGTAGGTGGTTCTCTCTCAGAAAATATATGTTGTAAGTGTAGGCATCTTCTGATGGCTCTCTCCACGAATGAAGAGTGGGTAGTAGGGTATATATAGCCTCCACACAAAATCTAACCGTTACACATAAATCACCGAGCTTGGTGGGACCGAATCATGAAACTCGGTCAGGCCGATTTAGTTCAAAATGTGAACGTTAGGATTTTCGGTGGGACCGAGATGTCAACTCTGTGGGACCGCTTCCATTAGGGTTAGGGCATAACGTAATCTCGGTGAGACCGATTACACAAACTCGGTGGGACCAATTTTGGTAATAGGCAAACAGAGAGTTGGTCAGGCAAACTCGGTGGGACCGATTCGCTCATCTCGGTTAGACCGAACGTTGCAAAGGGGAAACAGAGAGTTTGCATTGCAATCTCGGTGGGACCGATCGCTCATCTCGGTTGGACTGAAACGTTACGAAGGGAAACACAGAGGTTGCAATCCCATCTCGGTGAGACCGAGATCCCTATCGGTGAGACTGAAATGACTAGGGTTTGTGGCAGTGGCTATGTCAAGTTAACTCGGTGGCGTCGGGTAGGAAAATTCGGTGGGGCCGAGTTTGACTTTTGGTTTGGGACATATGTGGATATGAGAAAGTAGTTGAGGGTTTTGGAGCATATCACTAAGCATTTTGAGCAAGTAACTCATTAAGCAACACCTCACCCCCTTTTTATAGTATTGGCTTTTCCTATGGATTCAATGTGATCTTGGATCACTAAAAGTAAAATGTAGAGTCCTGAGCTTGAGCCAACATGTGTTCTTAGTATTTTGAGGGGTCCACTTTCTAATCCATGCCATGCCAAAAACATTGGGCTTTCCTGAAATATTTATCTTGAAATAGCATTAGCTCAATGGGCTATATGTTGTTAGGAATTACCAAAACCACCCAGGGATAGTTGCACTTTCAATATCCCCCTTTTTGGTAATTGATGACAACATATAGATCAAAGCTTCGAAAGATGATAATAAGATTGTAAAACATCGTCGCTTTGAGAAGTATGTGATAAGCAAGAGCTCCCCCTAAATTTGTGCATTATTTAAAATTTGCTTTTGAATGCAAATGCACAATTGATTAGGATCATGGGTTACTCTTCCATGTCACATACATCTTGGTGGAGCGCTCAAAATGATAGAAATTAAAAGCATGCATTCATCACCAAGCAAGTGAATGATCATATATGGATATAAAAGATAGTATCATCTAAACAAGCATTAAGGTAGCAAATAATCAATCACATGATCACACAAGTATCTCACACAAGGACATAAAGTATCTCACACAATAAAAAGTTCAACCAAAGGCAAAGACACAAAACACTCTCTCGAAGCCTATGATCTATACATATTTCTCCCCCTTTGGCAACAAGTTACCAAAAAGTTCAAATATGCATAGTGATATGTGTCTCTCTGGCTTGGTCTTCGTGAGGTGGTGTAGAGAGACCTCCAAGGACGAAGGCATCTGTTGATGTAGTTGGAGCTGGTGGAGTGGCTGCTCGAGGTGGCATTGGAGCTGTAGCTGCTAGTGGTGATGCTGTAGCTCTAGAATTTGTCACTGGCACGGCAGCAGACCTCTAAATCCTTGGCACTTGCTGAAATGCATCTATGGTTGCCTTGCCTCTCTTCTCTTCTGCTTCCTCCTGAAGCTGCTCAACTGCTGTTTGAATCTCAGTTACCTTCAGATCAAGATCATAAAATTCAGTCTCTATGATCCTCTCCAAGCTCTCCTGGTTTTGAGTCAGGGTGGCCAAGCCCTTCTCGATCCTCGGTGTAGACTGGATCAGATATGCAAGTTGATCTTGCTTGCTCTTTAGGAAAACCTGAGATGCCTCTTCAACACTTGGCATCTTGGCAGCTTTCTCAGCCTTTGGTTTGGCTCTTTTCTCCTGTGCTTGAACTGATGATGGTTCCTCCTCATTCATCACAACAATATTATCTTCAAAATCAGGATAAAGGGGTAGATGCTCCTTATCCAGCAGATATGTTCCTGTGCCCATCTTGGAGTTGATGAGCTCCTGAATGTGTGGAGCATACCCACAGCTTTTCTTCTGGTTAGTAGTAGTCCTCTTGATTGTCTCTAAAATCAGACTCATGACCGTGAACTTCTGAGGGACATCAAAAAGCTGTAGCAGATTGATAGAGTGCCCTCTGATCATCTTGTGATCTCCTGACTTGGGTAGCAGAGTGCGCCTTAGGATCCAGTTGATAGTAGGCAGACCAGACAACAAGAAATGTACAGATCCAAGCTTGTGAGTATCCAAAGCTTTGTCTGCGATCTCCTTGTACATGTTAGCCATAGTGTTGTGGTCCTTCTTCTTCTTGGCATACACACCCAAGTCATCTTCATGTTCTTCTGGGGCATTTATCAATTTTGCCCATTCTTCAACTGTGGACTGGTACCTAGTACCTTCTGACGTCCAAATGGTCTTCCCTTCTGGGTAAAAGTGAGTAGTGGAGTAAAACTGCATGATCAGATCATCATTCCATTTTGTGCGCTTCTGTCCAACAAACTCATCTACTCCACATGCTTTGAAGCTGTCATAAACTCCTGGGAAGTGATCTTCATTCTCCTGGCTGAATTCCCAATCAACCCATCTCATGTCATAGACAATGGGATTCTTGTCAAGCAAAATAGTTTCATAAAAGTCTTGCTGTTCCTTTGTATGAAACCAGTAGAAACTGCAGTCCTCCTCCTCACAGCATAGGGATCAGACTGTCTCCACAATCTCAGCCCTGAACCTTTCCTGATGTGCATGTTCTCAGCGACTGGATGAGCATCATTGTGGTATGGAATCTTGGGATTCAATTTTCTCAAAATACGAGACTCATCATCTTCTTCTTCAGCCTGAGGCACTGGGGCCTTGTTCTTTTCTTCAGCAGGTATACTTCTGGTGTTCCTCTTGGGCTTACTGGGCTTTTGAGCTAGAGCTTTGGGAGCTGTCTTGGGCTTTGATGGAGCATCCCCTGACTTTATAGCATCTCCCAGAAGCTTCTGAGCTTTGGGTGCTGGTGCAGCATCCTCTTCCTCTTCCTCTTCTTCAGAGGGATCTCTCATCATGGAGGTCTTGCCAATGACTCTAGCAATGGTGTTCTTGATCGTCTCCTTCCTTTTATTGCCTTCTCCACCTTCTTTGGGTTCAAGAGTGAACTCCATTGTCTCTTGAGTAGAGGCTCTAGCTTTAGACACAGGGATTCTATTTGCTGGAACCTTCTTATTCATTCCTGGCTTAACTGTAGCAGCTGTGCCATACTCCTTTTTCAACACCTTCTTCTTGGAGCTTACTTCCTCCTCAGTGGCAACATAATCCTCATCCTCAGATTCTGAGGTTCTCTTCTTCCTAGATCTGGTGGCTGCCTTTGGCAAGTTGCTGGGAGTGCTCCTGCTACCATCATCATAAGTGCTCAAGGGATCTGAACCCTCACTCAGTTGCACATGTTCCTCAGACCTGTTCCGACTGTCACTCTGATCAGACATCTCTACAAACTCACTGACAGCAGACCCTGTGAATAGATGTAGATGAGATAGAGTGGATGAGCATCACAAAGTGCAGAGGTTTTGCAAAACATATGACTTAAAAACTTAGTTTTAGTTCTCCACAGAAAGCATTTCGGAGCTACCGATTTGTAAACTCGGTGATACCGAAGCAGCTTTTGGAACCTAAACTAGTGAATTCGGTCAGACCTAGTCACAGTTCGGTGGCACCGAGACTGCTAGGGTTTCACAGTGAATCGAACTCAGTCACACTGATTTGCAGTCTTCGGTCAGACCAAAAATTGGAAGTGCTATGGCCTAAGCCAAATCGGTGAGACCGATTTCTACAACTCGGTCGGCCCGAGATGAGTTCGGCGGAGACCTAACCCTAAATTTTCAAATCAAACCTAACCTAAAGGATGTTTTCAGTGGATAGAGTGTTTGCATACGTGGTAAGGATCATGGAAAAATAATGTGCTATGAATCAGAGGTGAAATAATAGCACAAGGGTCGAACCCATACCCTAGTTCGGCGGGAGTTCACTATGGCGACAATGGTCGAGCAGATTTCCGTTGACGGTGATGGAAACCAGCGGTGGGAGGTCGCTGGCGGCGAGGAGACGATCCGGAGACCTGAGGAAGCAAATCAGGACACACGCGTGGGCTGAGGAGTTTGAAGAAATTTCCAAAATCTCACCCGTGGGTATATATCCCGACCCTGTCGGTGTGACTGAGTGGAACAACTCAGTGGCACCGAGATGCAGAATCGCAAGCGGTTACTGCAACTCGGTGTGACCAAAAAGTTCAAATCGGTTGCACCAAGATTGAAAACCTAGATCAACTTAGTGATCTCGGTGTGACCGGAATGGATGACGAATCGGGGACTCCGAGTGCTCCTCACACAGAGTGGTTTGAATCTGACTTGATCAGACTTTGTGATGTAGCATGAATAGAGTTTGAGACGAGAAAAGCATAGATAGCTAGAGGAAGTCCTTAGGCATTCTTGTCCATCCATTTGGCAAAAGAGAAAAAGCCAAACAATCGAGGCAACAAATGGATGTCCTCGAATGAGTAAAATATGCAACCAACATGCTCACACAATAAGATGGCAAATGAAATATGTGGCAAAGCATGCACAATCATTCTAGCATCTATCAAGCAATTTGGCGATGACTAGGTCATCTGTATATGAGTATATTGACAGAGGAGTCAAACGAGAACATTTGGTCATAGGTCATACTCATCATTTAAGAACAAGTGGGGTTACCACTTTTACATAATGCATTGTTGTGTTCACATCGTTAGAGTTGCTTTAGCTCAATTGATCAGAGTAAAGCTCCCTCTAGATGTGATATCCCCCCTAGGAGGGATGAACTAACCTTGGGTTTTGTCAATGATGACATCATGTAGGTGTTGAAGATGTAGGTGCTCAAAGTTGATGTAGATCATTCGTAGCAATCCTTTGGAGTGAGTTACACTTCCAATACCTACATGGGTTAGTCCCACAAGGAACAAACAAGGATATCCATAGACATAGAGTGATATTCACATGAGATGATGTCCATGAGTGCATTAGGTTACCTTGTCCCTTGTCTTACCAACAAGAGGGCTTGTGACTCCTTGAACTAGTGCAAGATATGGAAGTTGTTTGCACTTGTCCTGGCCAAAATGATATGAGTGAAGTTTGTTGGCGGAGTCACCCTCAAGAACTCTCTAGTTCTTCTTCTTCGGGATCCACACCATCTTGATGGGAATCCTTGGAGTTGTAGTCGTACTTGATGAAGTAGAACTTGATGTAGTCTTGGGAACCCACTTGACCAATGCCTTAGGGGCTTCTTCAAATGCATCAATCTCCTCTTGAAGCTTGTCCTTGCCCTTTAGCTTCTGGCCTTGTGGTGGAAGATCATCTTGAGCTTGTGTTCCTTGGAAAGAAGTAGGATCATACTTCTCTTGTTGAGGAACAAACTTCTTCTTGGGGTATTGATCTTCTTCCCACTCAACTCCATTGGCATTGAACTTTCGTTCAAAACCAACACCTTGATTCTTCCGGTGTATTCCGTGCTTGCGTACAATTTCCTCAAATTGCTTGTTTCTGGCAAGACTCTTGTAAACACCTTTCTCTATAATTCACTTCAATAAGCTATTTTCTTGCTCAAGTGTAACTTGGCTAAGAGAATTGTCGGTGTTCTGGGAACGGGGGTCCCCAGACCTGCCTGCCTGCGGCCCACGGCGTGGCTGAGCCAGCAGGCCGTACGACCCATCTTCGTCAACAAGGCACCCAAGACCCTCGCGATGGTCCAAGCCTCGCGAGGCGGACGACGCAAGACCTCCTCTGGAGCGGCCTGGTCAGGCAGGCTCACGAGGAGCGAAGATATCAAGGCGGGGCGAACCTCACGAGACTCTCATGACATGAGCCATGACGCACAACACCAGGCGGGCGCCAGGCGGGGCCAGCGTGCGCAGCATCCTCATTTCCTCTTTGGTGCTAAGGAGGCAAGCACAGGCGAGGAGTACCGAGGCCCCATGCAAAGGTTGCCATTTCGGTGCAACAAGACCAAGACCAAAAGGACGGCAAGACGGAGGTCATCGTGGAGCCCAAGACGGCGTCACCACCCGAGCCTTTCACAAGCGAAGACCGCTTTTGTCAGTATAGCTTGTACTAGCTGCCCCCCTTCAAATTAGCCCGCCATTGTTGGATCCCTTCCCGCTCAATATTTGGGAAGAGGACCAGGGCCTCTATAAAATAGGACTAGCCACCACCATAGTAGGGGCATCTCATCTTAGCTTGAGGGAATCTACACACCACAAGTTCATATGCACAAGAACACCTCAACCTCGGGAGGCTGTTCTTCCCCTTGTATTGTTCATCATGAGACCAAGAGGCAATCCACCACCACCACACTTGAGTAGGGCATTACACCACAACGGTGGCCCGAACCAGTATAGACCCCGTGTCTTTCTGTGTTGTGAGTTCGTCGAGTTCATCCGCAAGATCTTAGCGAGCTAGAGCGTCAATGGGTAGGAGGGAAAGACTTCGCGCGCACCCCAGTGTTCGAACCTTAAGGGTTAGCCAGAACCCCACATCCGACATTTGGCGCGCCAGGCAGGGGTGCGCTGTAGCTTCCCTTCCATCAGTTCGTCGCTCCGTCGCTCCGTCGTCTCCATGGCGGACGCTCGCCGTGCTCGAGCTGAGCGTCGGGCTGCCCTCGCCGCCCGCGTCGCTCAGACGGCTCCCGTTGGCGGGCCGCCTCGTCGTTCTCCGTCTCCCGCCGCCAACGCTGCCATGGGCCCGGCAGGGAACGAGCAGCATGCGTCCTTGCTGCATCCTTCAGTGCGGCAGGACGGCCGCACCGCTACTCCATCACTCACCCCTGCTGGTTCTTCGTCTCACGCGCACCGTGCTCCCATGGAGGCACGGGCTGCGCTCATCGCGGGGAACGAGCTCCTGTGTTACCGCCCCATCGACGACCTCTATGAGGAGTGGCTTGACCGCGTCGCCGAGCTCGTTCATGTTGCAGGGGGCTCTCCGACGCCGTCCCACTCTCTGCCTTCCCCTCAACCAGCCGCGGGCGACGGGGCTCATGGCATGCCTCCACCGCCTAGACCCCAAGATGGTGCCTTGGCACCAAGGCGCGCGCCTCTGCGGCGTGATCCACCTTGCCCGGCGCCCGCGCGTGAAGAAAGAAGCTGCCAAGAAATCCCGTGGCCGCGAGAAGCTGCACCAGCTCCCCACGCCACCTCGTTAGGACCGCGTGCCGCCTGTAGTGGCGCAGTGTGGACCTCGCCAAGACCAAGCTCTGCCTCAAAAGCAGGCCCTGGCGACCACGGCTGCCTGCTGTGCCTTCACCCCCGAACTACGTAGCGTCGCCTGGCTGGGCAAGTTCAAGCCAGACCTACCTCCTCGATACGATGACACCGCCGACCCCGCGGAGTTCCTGCAGCTCTATGAGTTGAGCATTGAAGTGACCAACGGCGACGAAAAAGTCATGGCGAACTGGTTTCCCATGGCTCTCAAGGATGGGGCCCGCTCTTGGCTCCTGAACCTGCAGCACGGCTCGATCTCCTCCTAGGATGAGATGCGCGACCGCTTCGTCGCCAACTTCCAGGGCACTCGCGATTGCCCACCGGCCGCGGGCGATCTACGCAGCATCAAGCAACAGCGAGGAGAGACCCTCCAGAAGTACATCTAGCGCTTCAACAACACCCGCCTCAAGATCCCCAAGGTCACGGACGAGGCCATCATCTCCGTGTTTTCCGACGGTGTCCGCGACGTCAAGATGAAGGAAGAGCTTGCTATCCACGAGGAGCTCTGCACATCTCAGGAGCTGTTCAACCTGGCGACCAAGTGCGCAAGAGCTGAGGAGGGGAGCCTCTCTCTCCTTGAGCTGCCAGCTGCAGGAGTGGAGGATCAGAAGGCCAAGGCTAAGGACATGAAGCGCAAAGAGGAAGTAGTGCTTGCAGCGGAGCCCAACACCAAGCAAGGCAGAGATTAGCCCGAGTCGTCCAAGAACGGACGACCGTTCTGCGCCTTCCACAACCTGAACACCCACAACACCAACGACTGCCAAGAGCTCAGAGCCATACGGGAAGGACACTACGGTCGACGCCCCGAGCGCAACGACCGGGGCTATGGCCGCGGAGGAGGACGTGGAGCCGGATGCTAGGAAGACCGTGGCCCTCGCCAGGAGTGGCGCGACCGGCCTCGCGAGGACCGCTGGCAGGACCAACCTCGCGAGGGCGCCTGAGGGACCCGCCTCGTGAGGATCGCCCCCAGGGCAACGCCGGTCTTCCCCCGTTGCCGCCACCGAGAAGGAACGACGACCACCACTAGGACGAGGGGGCTGGGGGCTTCCAGGAGCCGCGTGCGATCGCTTACATCTTGGGCGGTGCTCAGGCCCCAGCCTCTCAGCGCATCTTCAAACAATTCGCTCGCGAGGTGAACGCGGTGCTCCCCAAGCTCGAGGCCACGCGCCCGCTCAGGTGGTCCCAATGCGCCATCACCTTCGACTCGGCAGACCAGCTCAAGTGCATAGCCACCACTGGCGCACTCCCTATGCTGTGCTCCCCTGTCATCAGCAATGTGCAAGTCACCAAGACTCTCATCGACGGCGGCGCAGGGCTCAACGTCCTATCCGTTGACACATTCGACAACCTCCAAGTACGCTATGAGCAGCTCCAGCCAACCAAACCTTTCTTAGGAGTGACTGACGGTTCCACCACACCGATAGGGCAAGTCCGCCTGCCTGTCACCTTCGGGGAGCGCAAGAACTATCACACCGAGCTCATCAACTTTGACTTCACGCACATCCGCCTGTCGTACAATGCCATCCTCGGGTATCCAGCCCTGGCCAAGTTCATGGCAGTCACTCATCACGGCTACAACATTCTCAAGATGCCAGGAAGAGGGGGAGTCATCATGGTCCCATGTGAAGAAAGGGATGCGGTGTGCTCCCTTGAGCGTGCCTTCCAAACCACAACAATCGACAACCCTGACAGCAGAAGTGAAGGCCCTCCAGAGACCATCCCCAAGAAGAAGCTGCCGCGCCGCGCAGGACCCCAAGAAGATGGCGTCGCGTCAGGAGCCTCGTCAGGATCAATGCCTGCTCCAGGAGCGCCTCCCTCCACCGCATAGGAAAGTGCGCCCAGCGCCCTCCTCAGGCAGGACTCGGGGGCTCTCTCCTGGAGAGCCTCAGACCTTGCGAACCTCATGAGGGAGGTGCTTGGGCACCACTTGGAAGCGTACTTCATGGCACACTTTCCTCAGGAGAGCACAGGGCAAGGAGTGCCCACCACCCAGGAGTTCATCACCAAGACCACCTAGGAACTACAAGAAGCAAGAGCCATGTGCGGCCACAGGCGCTCACAAGGCGCAACCCCCCATCCAGGCGAGGATGCCGGGCTGCGTGTCTGCGTCGACGTCCCAGGGCTCAACAGGGCCGCATCTCAGGAATGCTTCTGGCCATCACGTGCGGGCCGCTGTGAGGGTCCGCCACACAGCTACGTTCGCATGCCCTTCGGCCTGCCGAGCGTGGCGTTGGCCTATCAACGCAACGTGCAGCAAGTCCAAGCAGCTCAGGAGGCCAGGTTCCACGCTGTTCTGGAGGAAGTGGGGACGGTCTTCAGGAAACATCCTGAGCCCCTAGAGCCTCCCGAGGCTCAGGGTCCCGGTGGCTCATGAGGGGCCATTCCTTCAATTTGTGGCTTCAGCTGCACCAACTCTACTTCGTCTACAGAACTAGGTGACATCTTCCAAGTTCATTTAAGCTGGGAGCGCCCCTCGGGCTGCATTATTCCCAGGCCACACGGGTCCGTCCCTGTGGCATGTATCCCTTTTGCTTAAGTCTTTAGCTTACCTTGCTGGGGGCGCCCCTCGGGCTGCATCATCCCCAAGCCGCTCGGGCCGGACCCGATGGCATGTATCTTCTTGCATTTACCTAAGTTGATCTGCTCTCCCTGCTCAACCTGCCTACGGTTATCACCTGCTCGATCATCGCCTCCCACGGGGCCTCCTCACAGGCACGGCGCTGGTGCATGGGCCCATCCCTGCCATGTTGACAAATCTGAGCGGTGAGCTCTGGCTCGCGGCACACCTCGCGCATGTCACCTCACCAGGCCCTCAGTGCCTTCACTTCCTCTGGACCAACCAGTGGCAGGCAGGTGGCAGTAACCGCAAACCATGTTTCTTCTTGTGCCTGTCCACAAGGACCCTGCGGGAAGGATAGTAGGCGGCACCGCGAGTCTCCTTTTCTCTCGTGCGATTCGCTGGCGCGTTAAAAGGGGGGCTCATGAGCATCACGACTCAGGAGCTCTTACTAGCTCTCCAGCCCTCATCCCTGGCCTTGACTACGGCATCGTGACCTGGCATACCAGTGGCGGCTGAGCTCGCTCGAGGGCTGGGACCTGAGGACGTAGAGCACGAAGAAGAGCTCGGGAGAAGGAAAACTCGTACGGACCGGCCTAGCTATGTCGCATAAGTTGGCGCGCAGCCCTAGCGCAACATCAGGAATCACCGCAAAGTCAGCAAGATAAGTCTCGCCTTCGGATCGGCTAAATATTTGGGCCTAGTAGTTGCTCACACCATGCCGCAACCCCGTTGCGGCCAAGTCATCTTCCTTTCTTTCCTTACCATGGCCGCTTGGGCGCTAAGGGGGACCTCCTAAGCATCGCGCCTCAGGGGCTCTTACTGGACCTCAGGCCGCGCACCTCCTGGCCTTGACCACGACATCGCGACCTGGCATACCAGCGATGGTTGTAGCTCCCTTGGGACCGGGACCCGTCAGCGTAGAGCAACAAGCTATCACGAGGAAAGAAAGGGGGGACCGAGCCTTAACGGGACGCGCGTTCATCAAATCTTCATAACAAGGAAGATAACTATAAAGGCATTGCAGATCCTTACATGCCCCCACGAGGTGATTCATGATTCTTCGTAGGAAACAAAAGCTGATGCTAAGGGGAATCCTATCTACATCCTTCCATGGCGGACACCATCATCAACAGTGGTGTAACGCCCCGAGACCGATGTGCCAGGTGTCTTCCAGTTATTCGCCAATGTTGCCATCTCTTTGCTTGCGTGTCATGCATCTCGTATCATGTCATCATGTGTTTTTCATTTGCATACATGTTCATATCATGCATCCGAGCATTTTCCCCGTTGTCCGTTTTGCAATCCGGCGCTCCTATGTCACCCAGTGTCCCTTTCTACCTCTTTTTCATGTGCGGGTGTTAAACGTTTTCGGATTGGACCGAGACTTGTCATGCGGCCTTGATTTACTACCGGTAGACCGCCTGTCAAGTTTCGTGCCATTTGGACTTCGTTTGATACTCCATCGGTTAACCGAGGGACCGAAAAGGCCTCGTGTGTGTTGCAGCCCAACACCCCTTCCAAAGTGGCCCAAAACCCACCTAAGACCTCTCTATCATCTCGATCGTTCGATCACGACCGCGTGGCCGCAAACCGCACCTCATTTGGACTCTCCTAGCTCCCTCTACCTCTATAAATAGATCACCCCCGAAATTCTCACGCAAAACCCTAGCCCCCTCTCTCCCCTCACCCTCCGGACATTTTTCCCGCCGACAGACGTGTCCGCCCGCGATGTCCGCCGCCACGTGTCGGGCTGGCATTCGCCCCGCCCGGTTCCCACATCGCCGCGGCGCCCAAGGCCCGCGAGCCTGTGTCCGGCCCCCGCAGCCCGCTTCCCTAGCGCCGCCCGCCCACTGTCGGAGTAAATAGCCATGGGTAGCCTAGCCGGCTTTCCCCTGGCCCTTCTGAAAAAATTACGAGCCCGTCCGGCTCTCAAGAATCCAAGACATGGGGCCGCCTTCCCCTTGCTGGCTGTCGCCCAGGCCGGCTTTCGGAAGGTGGCCCGACTTTAGCCCTCATGAAGAAAGCCATGGGAGGGCCGACTTCGAGAAGCCGGCCGCGAGAAGGCCGACTCCAAGAAGCCGGCTCCCATAAAGCGGTCGAGACCGTACCCTCAAAGTTTGCACCCACCTAATGGCGGTGCGACGGGGCGTGGCTACAGTGAGGCCAGCCACCCCCGAATCCTGGAGCACGCCTGGCACAGTGTGCCGTATGGGTGGCCTTGACCCGTCCAGTGCGACACTGTTGCCACATTGCCCCTGATGTCATCCACGACGGGCTACCAGTACGGCCCACGGGCGGTGGGCCCCTTCGGGCAGAGAGACACCCGAAGGCGGCCATGCCTCCCCTAGTCGGCCCAAGGCGGAGCCGGCTCCCCGCAGCCGGCTTGCCGCCTCCCTTGAAGGAGACGCCCCATTAAGAAGACAAGACGCGGCGAGGCTACAGTGATCGCCCGCCGGGCGGCGGCACTGTAGCCACGCCTACCACTACGAAGCCCATGTAACCAAGATAGAGCAACAGCGATCAGCCGCCGACCAGGTCCTGGACAGTGGGTCCTGCCTGTCGACCAAGGGGCCTGCAGCCGGCGGGACCCACCAGTCGGCGGGCCCCAGCAGCCGGCGCAGAAGCCGGCGAGCGCAATCACAGACGGCTGGGCCCCGCGCCCAGTCGGATTACCATTGTACCCCCGGGGGTAGGCCTATATAAACCCCTCGGGGCACCCATGCAAAGGGTTGGACCCTCAGCTAGCTTTAGACACCACAACAGGAGAAGAAGCAAGCTAGCCGTGCCCTTCTTCCTCCTCCCACCAAACAGCTCAAGGAGCATTGTGTAGCTACTTGTCCATCTAGTGATCATGCGGAGACCCCGCAGAGCAGCAGTAGGGGTGTTATCTCCACAGAGAGCCCCGAAGCTGGGTAAGATTCGCCAGCGTGCATGTCTTCGCCTCATCCCGTTTCCAGGCACCGACGACGTCTTACTGGCTCCCACAATGATAAGCCACCCGTTGGCATATGTCGCACCTACCACCCGACACCCGCGCCTCTCTTTGCCCGCGCCGGCGAGCTCCTAGCTCCGGCCGCCGCCCGCCATCGCCACCGGCGAGCGCGCCCGCCGCCCGGACTCGCGCCATCCCCTCGTCCTCCGCCGGCCGCCTTCGTCGTTGCTTCGCCGGAGCTCGCCGCCAGGACCCTCGCGCCTCCCCAACCCTCGTCCTCCACCGTATCGAGTGGATCCCGGCCTCCCTCGACCTCCCATGACTCACCGGACTTCCTTCGCTCTCGCCAGAGCCCTCCAGCGCCGCCACGCCATGGCAGCCGCCCGCCGGCGCCTCAGTTTCGCCGCCGTCGCCCTGCATCAGTTTGCCGGTGCCGTCGCCTCCGCCACTCTTCGCCGCCTCGGCGTCCGCATTACGCCGACCTGCGCCTCCACGCCTCTCGCCGGCGCCGCCCCGCCGTCACCTCGCCGGAGACGCCCCTCGCCAAATCTGGGCAAGGTGGACCAGATCCACCCATTCATCCATCCAAACGCGCATCTCCCAATCCGGATCTCGCCATCCCGCTCCGTCCGGTCTCGTTGACTTTCTCGGAGAGGTTTAATTTTCGACAAAGTCCCAGTTATTTTATGCATTTTTCACCGCATCATAACTCATCATCCATGGCACCGTTTTGTGCATGTAGCATATCAAAATGTTCGTCTCAACGAGTACATCATTTCATCTCATTGCATCATTTTCATTTGAGCTCATCTTGATGCCTGAAATGTCATTGGAAGAAGGCTATGTGAGTAATTTGCCAGATCTGTTTCATCAAATAGATATTTGTCATTTTTGCCATGTTTAATGTGTGCATGATATGATCGTGAGCTCTACATGTGTTTTGTTATATGCCATGCCATCTTTACAGAGGTGCTTGCCGTGTATTTTTGTGGTGTTTGTGGTGACTAGCACAAGCTTGCAAAGTAGCGTAATCGGTAATGCTGATTTCAGGGACTTAGAATTTCACTAAGTCCTTGTCCTATTTTTGTTATTATGCCATATGTTCATGTTGTTTCCTAGTGATCTGTGACTCTTTTGAGGATGATCAGTAAGGATGTATTGTTAACATTGTGGTGCTATATCCATACATGTCTTTGTTTGCATTTATGGAGCACCCTAGCTTGAGTCAATCGAGCTCTACTTTTACTATATCGTGAATCCTGGCAGATTGTTGACATGTTTAGTGATGTTGCCGAGGATGTTGCTATTGATCCGTGCATGCTATGTTGTTGTTCTTGCCATGTATATCTTCTATGCAATGTATTCTTGATGGGTGTATGCTTAGTTTGTCATGCCATGCTCTGTAGTGAGTGCGTCGAGCTCGTAAACATGCCTACTCGTTAACTGTTTTGCATGCTCCAGTTTTTCACTAAGTCTGTATCTGTTAATGTTTTTGCCATGTTCACATGCTTGCAATTGTATTTTTTGGACCCTTTTGGCTCAAGGTCACTAAGGGACTTTTTTTAAGTGCTTTGAGTAGCTTCATGCCATGCCTTGCTTTGCCATGATATGTTCCTGTAGCATGTAGTTTTCATGCTCTAAAGTGTGCTTCCTGATGATAAATCCCAGACTTGTGTTAATTTCACTAAGTCTGAAACCTGTTATCATTTGCACTTTTGCCATGCTTGTTTGAGCCCGTTAATGGATGAATTAGCCGTAGCTCAGTGTTCATCTTTTGTCAAAAATGATGAGTGGATACCTGCCATGTATTTTGTTGTCATGTTTGAGGGCTGTAGCATATTTATCTTAATGCATTTAGTTGGTCACTTGCTGTTTATCGCAGACCAGTGCCATATTTGTTTTGCTTGCCATTTCCAAACCGTGCATCCGATTCCAGTCGTCTTTATATCGATTTCAACCAAAATCAACTCACCTTTCTAGTGGAACTCTTGGATTTCCATGCCGAGGCCAGGTTCAATCATTACTTTCCAAATCTTGCATATGCATCACATACCGCATCCCGCATATCATGACATGTTCATGTGTTGGCTGTTTACTATGTTGTGTGCTTCTTTCCGGTGTTGCTTCTTCGGGTTGGTTCTGATAATGTTGCGTTTGTGAGGACCCATTCGACCTACGTCTGTTTGTCTTCTTCATGGACTCGTTCTTCTTCCTTGCGGGATTTCAGGCAAGATGACCATACCCTCGAAATCACATCTATCTTTGCTTGCTAGTTGCTCGCTCTTTTGCTATGCCTATGCTGTGATACCTAACACTTGCTTATCATGCCTCCCATATTGTTAAGCCAAGCCTCTAACCCACCTTGTCCTAGCAAACCGTTGTTTGGCTATGTTACCGCTTTGCTCAGCCCCTCTTATAGCGTTGTTAGTTGCAGGTGAAGATTCAAGTTTGTTCCTTGTTGGAACATGGAGATGTTGTTCCTTGTTGGAACATGTTTACTTGTTGGGATATCACATTATATCTCGTATTTAATTTAATGCATCTATATACTTGGTAAAGGGTGGAAGACTCGGCCTTATGCCTGGTGTTTTGTTCCACTCTTGTCGCCCTAGTTTCCGTCATATCGGTGTTATGTTCCCGGATTTTGTGTTCCTTACGCGGTTGGGTTATAATGGGAACCCCTTGATAGTTCGCTTTGAATAAAACTCCTCCAGCAAGGCCCAACCTTGGTTTTACCATTCGCCACCTAGCCTTTTCTTTTCCCTTGGGAGTCGCGCTCTTGAGGGTCATCATTATTTTACCCCCCCCCCCCCGGGCCAGTGCTCCTCTGAGTGTTGGTCCAAACTAGAGCCCTGTGCAGCGCCCCTCGGGTAAACTCGAGGTTTGGTTTTAGTTGTATAGAGAGCTCATCTCAGTGTGCCCTAAGAACGAGATATGTGCAGCTCCTATCGGGATTTGTCGGCACATTCGGGCGATGTTGCTAGTCTTGTTTTACCATTGTCGAAATGTCTTGTAACCGGGATTCCGAGTCTGATCGGGTCTTCCCGCTAGAAGGAATATCCTTCATTGACCGTGAGAGCTTGTGATGGGCTAAGTTGGGACACCCCTGCAGGGATTTGAACTTTCGAAAGCCGTGCCCGCGGTTATGGGAAGATGGGAATTTGTTAATGTCCGGTTGTAGAAAACCCGAAGTTGATCTTAATTAAAATACATCAACCACGTTTGTAACCGTGATGGTCTCTTTTCGGCGGAGTCCAGAAAGTGAACACGGTATTGGAGTTATGTTTGACGTAGGTTGTTCTAGGATCACTTCTCGATCATAGTTTCTCGAACGTGCTTTGCCTTCTCTTCTCGCTCTCTTTTGCGTATATGTTAGACACCAAATATGCTAGTCGCTTGCTGCAGCTCCACATCATACCTTTTACCATTCCTATAAGCTTAAATAGTCTTGATCGCGAGGGTGTGAAATTGCTGAGTCCCCGTGACTCACAGATACTTCCAAAACCAGTTTGCAGGTGCCGTTGAACTGTGTAGATGATGCAACCAAGCTCAAGGAGGAGCTCGATGAAGATCTTGTCCTTTATGTTGTTTCGTTTCCAGTTGATCACTAGTGGAGCCCAGTTGGGGTCGATCGGGGATCTGTGTAGCTTTTGGGGTAGTCTTCTTTTATTTTGGCTCTGTAGTCAGGCATTGTTTGTATTTGGTTGATGTAATGCTTTATTCATGTAACTGTGTGAAGTGGCGATTGTAAGCCAACTATGTATCTCTTTCCCTTATGTATTACATGGGTTGTGTGAATACATCACTTGTGACATTGGTTTCAATGCGGTTATGCCTCTAAGTCATGCTTCGACACGTGGGAGATATAGCCGCATCGAGGGCGTTACAAGTTGGTAATCAGAGCCTTCCCCGACCTTAGGAGCCCCCTGCTTGATCGAATAGCTGGCGTTGTTGAGTCTAGAAAAATGTTTTGAGTCATTTAGGTTTATATATATCGGAGAGTTAGGAATTCTTTTTACTCCCCAGTCCCTTCGTCGCTCTGGTGAGGCATCCTGACGTAGAGTTTTGACTCTTCTCTTCTCAAATTTCACTAAGAAAATCTTTTAGGATCATGCGGGCATCTTGGAATCGTTCCGATGGTTTTGTGACGAGAACATTGTTCTTGGTGCCTCCTATCATTTAGGGGTTGTGGCAGTGTCCCGGGGAGTTGAGCTCCGAGGTGTTGTTGTCACAATTTTATCGTTGCAGTTCTGGAATACCTGAGATTAGTTTCGCCGACATCGAAAATCTTTTTTATGTAGTTGTTGGTGAGATAACCTCGACGCCACCTAGTACTGGGGCGGGAGTTCGGGAGTATTGCCATAACTCGTATAACGGATGCTTTTCGAAGGTTGAGGTAGATGATTTCCGAAGGTTTCTTGGTTATGTGTTGAATGATGGATACAGCTGGATGTAGGATTTGCTAGTTTTGGGTGAGATATTATGCTTCCCCTATATCCCCAACACCTGATTGCATAACTAGGAAAATTTCGGGAGTTTATAAGTGGGAATTCAAGTAGCTCCTAGGATTTCTTTCCGACAGATGTATGATATGAAATTGGGGTTCGACGTCTAGTGGTCCGCCTATCCACGGTTGGTTTTACAGTGGTCTCGTTGTGTCTTAAAGAGTCCTTGGCTATGCCGACTCGGGGACGCTTCGTATGTCATGTGCACTGCCTTGTACATGATGGTGTTGTACGATCGAGCCCGTGTAGGCCCCACCACGAAAACTTCGGACGAAATCTCTATCATATGTTTGTTCCGGCTTATTCTGCAAGCCAATCCTTTGTTTTGTTTTGAGTTGTGGTATTCGAGTTGCTTCAATGTCAAGTGTTGATTCCATATGTTCCCCAAATGGTGTTCTCATACTCCGATGTGAATACCAACGCTTCTCCATCATCGAGTTCGTCATGTAAATCCTTTTCACCGGTGTGTTTCTCTTCTAGTGGATCCGATCACTTCAACATTCGCAACATCAATTATCAGTTCTTCTCAACGGTGTTTGCTTCATCCGTTCCAAGTTGTCTTTGTTTTCCCACCCACCCACCCTTCTTCTTCGAGGACTCAGATTTCTTATTCAAGTATCCTTTTATTGATGGGAAGCTTCTCCATTCCTTTTTCGTCAATGTCTTATCCGATGATTTCTCATGAAGATTCTTACGGAGCCTCAAGTTCATCATTTTTTTCATTCTTTTCATCTCCGGTGGTTTTCAAATCAAGCTTTCAGTGTTGATCTCATATCCCTTTTTCCTTGTTTCAAATACCTTCTCATGCCGGTGCACCTCTTAATCATCCACTTCTTGCTATTCTTTTGTTCCGGAGTTCTCAAGATATTTCGAAGATTCATGTTTCTACTCTGCTTTCATTCAAGATCTTTCGAGGATGTTATCTCATTCAAGCCATTTAAATCAACCGGCGCAATCTATATTTTAAATCATCAACAATGTTTCTTTTGAGTGGGCCCTAACCCACATGTCTTTTTCTAGGATCTTACCTGACTCTTCTATTTTCCCGGGGCTACCATCAAATTCTTTTCGAAGTTTGACGTAAGAATGAATTTTCATCAGTCAAATGTCTTTCTCCAAGATCTTTCATTTATTTTCATCGTTGGTTCAACCTTTAAAATCGTCATTCCAGAGTATCTCAACAATTCATGGTGGTGTTTCTCGTCGTAATTCTCAGATTCTGAAGACCGAAGAAGAATTTTTCTTTCAATCTTGCTTCATTCTCTTCAAGATTCGTGGTTCTAGTTCAGGGCCATCCTCTGATAATTGTTTTGATTGTGAGAATTCCTTTCACCTATCTAGAGTCCATCAATTCAGGTTTATTCATTCTCAGCTTTCAGTTATCATTCTCCAATCTTACCCGTGCTTCGTTCAAGTGATCTCTAATCGGCTCGTGATCTCTTCGCTCTCATGTATATAAATCCTCTCAAGCATCCTTGTTCATTTTATAATTCTTCCCGGTGTTTTCCTTATCTTCTCTTCGTTCATTTTCAATTCTTACGGTGGTTTGTTCAAGATTTTTTCTTCTTTCTTATCATATCAACTCATTCGTTGTTTACTAATTCTACCGGTGGTTCGTCGAAGACCTTCTTAAGTTTGTGCTATATCTATCTTAATCCTTTCTACGAGAATAAGCAATATGCCAAATCCGTTCATTGTCATCAATTTAATTGGTGAAGGATAAGCATAACATAATTCTTATTCTTGTTCATCCAAGTGATTAATTCCTTATTCCGGAGGTTCATCAAAATTCTTGATCTCATTTGTTCATCTTTCTTTTCCTGGAGTTCCAAGCTCTCTCATTATTATTTTTTCGTCACGGAGATCCACCTAAATCATTTCAAGGTTTCACATTGTGTTCTCAACTTCTTTTTCATCCGTCTTCATCATCCTTTTTTTGTACCGGAGTTCTTCATGGAGACTCTACATGATGGTTCTTAAAGGATTTAATTCCTTCTCGAAGTGTTCATCAAGTTTCTTTTCAGAGGAGTTCAAGCATTCTTCATCTTGCTATCCGGAGTGCAATTCTTTCTTCCGTATTATTTGAGGTGGTGTGATGTCATTCTTGATAATTTAGTTCATGTTTTATGATTCACATGTTATTAAGAATGAGGTATTTTAAATCCATCAATCTCATCATTGGAGTTATCTTGGGTTATATTTCACCTAAATCCTTCCCTAAGGATTGTTGCTAATTGTGGTGCTTATAAATGATCCAAGTTCTTCATTTATCCTCCCAGTGAGATAGCTTCTTGTCTCCTTGTTCTTATCAATCCAATTCTTTTTTTCCATGAGTGGCAGGTTGTCACCTCATAATTTTAGATGTATTCCATAAGACCATATCAAGTTTATTCTTTTCGTTGTTGGTGTTCCAACAACTCCGTTTTACCCTTCTCCTAAGGATACCTTGTCAAACTCTTTTGTGGCAGAAGTTGGCTTTTCTTCTCCATTCTTTTATTTCAATGATCTATATTCTATTTCTCTCTTCCGAAGGCATTGCGACGTTGTTCTTTTCACCCATCATCTCGTTTTGTCAAAGATCATATTCTTTTCATGCCTATCCATTTAACCGGAGAGTTGTGCCCTCGGCTCAAGTTCTTTTCATCTTATCAAGCCTTGCATCCCTTCTCAACCGGAGTGATGCCCAAAATTGCTCTTCCTTGTTCCTCTTTGCTAATGGAGTGCTTTCAACTTCATTTATCTCCATTGTATTCTTTTCTCGATATGGATTAACCTTTTTAAGGTTCTTTGGTTTCACTCGTTTGTCAAAGGAGCAACTTAGTTTTACCTCTTCTCTTTCTTTTCCGTTGTTCCTCCAGTGCCATTCTAGATCTCGGGACGAGATCCTCTCGTAGTGGTGGAGTGTTGTAACGCCCCGAGACCGATGTGCCAGGTGTCTTCTAGTTATTCTCCGACGTTGCCATGTCTTTGCTTGAGTGTCATGCATCTCATATCATGTCATCATGTGTTTTTCATTTGCATACATGTTTGTCTCATGCATCCGAGCATTTTCCCCGTTGTCCGTTTTGCAATCCGGCGCTCCTATGTCACCCGGTGTCCCTTTCTACCTATTTTTCATGTGCGGGTGTTAAACGTTTTCGGATTGGACTGAGACTTGTCATGCGGCCTTGATTTACTACCGGTAGACCGCCTGTTAAGTTTCATGCCATTTGGACTTCGTTTGATACTCCAACGGTTAACCGAGGGACCGAAAAGGCCTCGTGTGTGTTGCAGCCCAACACCCCCTCCAAAGTGGCCCAAAACCCACCTAAGACCTCTCCATCATCTCGGTCGTTCGATCACGATCGCGTGGCCGCAAACCGCACCTCATTTGGACTCTCCTAGCTCCCTCTACCTCTATAAATAGATCACCCCCGAAATTCTCACGCAAAACCCTAGCCCCCTCTCTTCCCTCACCCGCCGGACATTTTTTCCGCCAACGGACATGTCCGCCCGCGACGTCCGCCGCCACGTGTCGGGCTGGCATTCGCCCCGCCCGGTGCCCACATCGCCGCGCCGCCCGAGGCCCGCGAGCCCGTGTCCGGCCCCCGCGGCCAGCTTCCCTCGCGCCGCCCGCCCGCGCCTCTCTTCGCCGGCGCCGGCGAGCTCCTAGCTCCGTCCGCCGCCCGCCATCACCGTCGGCGAGCGCGCCCACCGCCCGGACTCGCGCCGTCCCCTCGTCCTCCGTCGGCCGCCTTCGTTGTTGCTTTGCCGGAGCTCGCCGCCAGGACCCTCGCGCCTCCCCAAGCCTCGTCCTCCACCGGATCGAGTGGATCCCGGCCTCCCTCGACCTCCCATGCCTCGCCGGACTTCCTCCGCTCTCGCCGGAGCCCTCCAGCACTACCGCGCCATGGCAACCGCCGCCGGCGCCTCGGTTTTGCCGCCGCCGCCCTACATCAGTTCGCCGGCGCCGGCGCCTCCGCCGCTCTTCGCCGCCTCGGTGTCCGCACTACGCCGTCCTGCGACTCCACGCCTCTCGCCGGCGCCGCCCAGCCGTCAACTCGCCGGAGACGCCCCTCACCGGATCTGGGCAAGGTGGACCAGATACACCCATTCATCCATCCAAACGCGCATCTCCCGATCCGGATCTTGCCATCCAGCTCCGTCCGGTCCCATTGACTTTCTCGGAGAGGTTTAATTTTCGACTAAGTCCCTGTTATTTTATGCATTTTCACCGCATCATAACTCATCATCCATGGCTCCGTTTTGCGTGTGTAGCATATCAATATGTTCGTCTCAACGAGTACATCATTTCATCTCATTGCATCATTTTCATTTGAGCTCATCTTGATGCCCGAAATGTCGTTGGAAGAGGGATATGTGAGTAATTTGCCAGATCTGTTTCATCAAATAGATATTTGTCATTTTTGCCATGTTTAATGTGTGCATGATATGATCCTGAGCTCTACATGTGTTTTGTTATATGCCATGCCATCTTTACAGATGTGCTTGCCATGTATTTTTGTGGTGTTTGTGGTGACTAGCACAAGCTTTCAAAGTAGCGTAATCGGTAATGCTGATTTCAGGGACTTAGAATTTCACTAAGTCCTTGTCCTGTTTTTGTTATTATGCCATTTGTTCATGTTGTTTCCTAGTGATCCGTGCCTCTTTTGTGGATGATCAGTAAGGGTGTATTGTTAACATTGTGGTGCTCTATCCATCCATGTCTTTGTTTGCATTTATGGAGCACCCTAGCTTGAGTCAATCGAGCTCTACTTTTACTATATCGTGAATCCTGGCAGATTGTTAACATTGTGATTTTGCCGAGGATGTTGATATTGATTCGTGCATGCTATGTTGTTATTCTTGCCATGTCTAGATTCTATGCCATGTATTCTTGATGGGTGTATGCTTAGTTTGTCATGCCATGCTCTGTAGTGAGTGCATCGAGCTCGTAAACATGCCTACTCGTTAACTGTTTTGCATGCTCCAGTTTTTCACTAAGTCTATATCTGCAACTGTATTTTCTGAACCCTTTTGGCTCAAGGTCACTAAGGGACTTTTGTTAAGTGCTCTGAGTAGCTTCATGCGGTGCCTTGCTTTGCCATGATATATTCCTGTAGCATGTAGTTTTCATGCTCTAAAGTGTGCTTCCTGATGATAAATCCCAGACTTGTGTTAATTTCACTAAGTCTGAAACCTGTTATCATTTGCACTTTTGCCATGCTTGTTTGAGCCTGTTAATGGATGAATTAGCCATAGCTCAGTGTTCATGTTTTGTCAAGCTTCATGAGTGGATCCCTACCATGTATTTTGTTGTCATGTTTGAGTGCTTTAGCATATTTATCTTGATGCATTTAGTTGGTCACTTGCTGTTTATCGCAGACCGGTGCCATATTTGTTTTGCTTGCCATTTCCAAACCGTGCATCCGATTCCGGTGATCTTTATATCGATTTCAACCGAAATCACCTCACCTTTCTAGTGGCATTCTTGGATTTCCAAGTTGAGGCCAGGTTCAATCATTCCTTTCCAAATCTTGCATATGCATCACATACCGCATCCCGCATATCATGACATGTTCATGTGTTGGCTGTTTACTATGTTGTGTGCTTCTTTCCGGTGTTGCTTCTTCGGGTTGGTTCCGATAATGTCGCGTTTGTGAGGACCCATTCGACCTACGTCCGTTTGTCTTCTTCATGGACTCGTTCTTCTTCCTTGCGGGATTTCAGGCAAGATGACCATACCCTCGAAATCACTTCTATCTTTGCTTGCTAGTTGCTCGCTCTTTTGCTATGCCTATGTTGTGATACCTAACACTTGCTTATCATGCCTCCCATATTGTTAAGCCAAGACTCTAACCCACCTTGTCCTAGCAAACCGTTGTTTGGCTATGTTACCGCTTTGCTCAGCCCCTCTTATAGCGTTGTTAGTTGCAGGTGAAGATTGAAGTTTGTTCCTTGTTGGAACATGGAGATGTTGTTCCTTGTTGGAACATGTTTACTTGTTGGGATATCACATTATATCTCGTATTTAATTTAATGCATCTATATACTTAGTAAAGGGTGGAAGGCTCGGCCTTATGCCTGGTGTTTTGTTCCACTCTTGCCGCCCTAGTTTCCGTCATATCGGTGTTATGTTTCCGGATTTTGCGTTCCTTACGCGGTTGGGTTATAATGGGAACCCCTTGATAGTTCGCTTTGAATAAAACTCCTCCAGCATGGCCCAACCTTGGTTTTACCATTCGCCACCTAGCCTTTTCTTTTCCCTTGGGAGTCGCGCTCTTGAGGGTCATCATTATTTTACCCCCCCCCGGGGCCAGTGCTCCTCTGAGTGTTGGTCCAAACTAGAGCCCTGTGTAGCGCCCCCTCGAGGAAACTCGAGGTTTGGTTTTAGTTGTATAGAGAGCTCATCTGAGTGTGCCCTGAGAACAAGATATGTGCAGCTCCTATCGGGATTTGTCGGCACATTCGGGCGGTGTTGCTGGTCTTGTTTTACCATTGTCGAAATGTCTTGTAACTGGGATTCCGAGTCTGATCGAGTCTTCCCGCTAGAAGGAATATCCTTCATTGACCGGGAGAGCTTGTGATGGGCTAAGTTGGGACACCCCTGCAGGGATTTGAACTTTCGAAAGTCGTGCCCGCGGTTATGGGCAAATGGGAATTTGTTAATGTCCGGTTGTAGAAAACCTGAAGTTGATCTTAATTAAAATACATCAACCGTGTGTGTAACCGTGATGGTCTCTTTCCGGCGGAGTCCAGAAAGTGAACACGGTGTTGGAGTTATGTTTGACGTAGGTTGTTCTAGGATCACTTCTTGATCATAGTTTCTCGAACGTGCTTTGCCTTCTCTTCTCGCTCTCTTTTGCGTATATGTTAGACACCAAATATGCTAGTCGCTTGCTGCAGCTCCACCTCATACCATTTACCCTTCCTATAAGCTTAAATAGTCTTGATCGCGAGGGTGTGAATTTGCTGAGTCCCCGTGACTCACAGATACTTCCAAAACCAGTTTGCAGGTGCCGTCGAACCGTGCAGATGACGCAACCAAGCTCAAGGAGGAGTTCTATGAAGATCTTGTCCTTTATGTTGTTTTGTTTCCAGTTGATCAGTAGTGGAGCCCAGTTGGGGTCGATCGGGGATCTGTGTAGCTTTTGGGGTAGTCTTCTTTTATTTTGGCTCCATAGTCGGGCCTTGTTTGTATTTGGTTGATGTAAAGCTTTATTCATGTAACTGTGTGAAGTGGCGATTGTAAGCCAACTATGTATCTCTTTCCCTTATGTATTACATGGGTTGTGTGAAGATTACCTCACTTATGACATTGCTTTCAATGCGGTTATGCCTCTAGGTCGTGCTTCGACACGTGGGAGATATAGCCGCATCGAGGGTGTTACAAGTGGGCCACGGGAGGCCAGCGCCAACTCCATCCAGATCAGCGGCGGCGGCCGGACGCCACAACCCTGCTCCAAGCGCGGTGAGAGCTCGGGGGCACGTAGCTGTCGTCACTCGTCTCCAGAGTCTCGTAGAGCTCAGGAGAGCTGCTGGACTCCCAAGGGATGCTACTGCTGGAGTGGTCGCGAGCGGAGCGCACATCAGCCTCGCGCTCCTCTCGGGAGCAGCACTCCAGGCGGCGGCCCTCGACATCGAAAACCTTGAAGAAGAGCGTGGAGGCGCCATCGTACTCGAAGTGGATCGTGAGGGCGCCCCTCGCACGATAGACCCGCGCAACCTCGCCCCAGCCGCGCGTCATGAAGATCTTGCCAGTGGGGACTGCTTCGATCTCCGCTCCGGTCACCGGAGCACTACAGTCAGCATGGTGCAGCCAGAGCTCGAGCGGCCCCCTCGGCCGCATCACCTCTGAGAAGAACCGCGAGAAGCGGATCCAGGAGCTTGGTGGCATCGGCGCCCTCAACACCAACTCGCACGAAGAGTCAGCGGCGTGGACCCTAGGGGCAACGGCACGCGGTGTCGTGGCGCGGCAACCCCGGACGCGACATGGGCGGCGCTGCTCGTCGCTCCTACCTCCCGAGCCCCCAGCTCGGGCATACAAGGGTAGCGGGTACCCAGATGGAGGCCGCTCGCACTAAGGCCTCGTCACCACTTGCATCGCCACTTCTTCACGGTGATGAATCGACCTCTTCTTCGGTGGAAGTGGCCCTGGATCGTCACGGGGAGCTTTCCCTTTCCCTTCGGCGGAGAACCTTCTGATGGGCACCATTGTTGTCAACGCCATAAGCAATGGAGCAGAGAAGCGGGCAAGCGAGGAAGAGATGGGCAACGGGGGCTCCACCCCTCCCTCATTTATAGCAAGAGAAGGCCAACTGGCGTCTCCCACGATCGCAGGTAATGATGGTTTTCCTTACATGTCACAGGGACTTGTCAAGTCGTGCAGTTACCAAGGCAACACAGGGAAGCGGAGACGCCCACGTCCAATCAACCGCCACGCGTCAACCGAGGCCACAAGCTTTTGGGGCCTGCGGTGCTCCGAACTTGACCCTTGGCTTTGCCGTGAAGCCAAGCCCGCATGCACCATTGGCCCGGGGGCTACTGTCGCCATTCTGGGAACATCGGTCCCCAGACCTACCTGCCTGCGGCCCACGGCGTGGCTGAGCCAGCAGGCCGTATGACCCATCTTCATCAACAAGGCACCCAAGACCCTCCCGAGGGTCCAAGCCTCGTGAGGCAGATGACGCAAGACCTCCTCTGGAGCGGCCTGGTCAGGCAGGCTCACAAGGAGCAGAGATATCAAGGCAGGGTGAACCTCACGAGACTCTCGTGACGTGAGCCATGACACACAACACCAGGCGGGCGCCAGTGCACGCAGCGTCCTCATTTCCTCTTTGGTGCTAAGGAGGCAAGCGCAGGCAAGGAGTACCGAGGCACCAGACAAAGGTTGCCATTTCGGTGCAAGAGACCAAGACCAGAAGGACGGCAAGACGGAGGTCATCATGGAGCCCAAGACGGCATCACCACCAGAGCCTTTCACAGGCAAAGACCACTTTTTTCAGGATAGCTTGTACTAGTTGTCCCCCTTCAAATTAGCATGCCATTGTTGGCTCCCTTCCAGCTCAATATTTGGGAAGAGGACCAGGGCCTCTATAAATAGGACTAGCCACCACCATAGTAGGGGCATCTCATCTTAGCTTGAGGGAATCTACACACCACAAGTTCATACACACAAGAACACCTCAACCTCGGGAGGCTGTTCTTCCCCTTGTATTGTTCATCATCAGCCCAAGAGGCAATCCACCACCACCACACTGGAGTAGGGTATTACACTACAACGGTGGCCCGAACCAGTATAAACCCTGTGTCTTTCTGTCTTGTGAGTTCGTCAAGTTCGTCCGCAAGATCTTAGCAAGCTAGAGCGTCGATCGGTAGGATGGAAAGACTTCGCGCGCACCCCAGTGTTTGAACCTTAAGGGTTATCTGGAACTCCACATCCGACAAGAATCATTAATGGAATCAAGAGAACTACTAGAAGAAACAACATTGGTTTTAGCATGATTATTGTTACTACTAGAAGAAGAATCTTTCTTGTTCTTGTTGCCAGATTTAACTTGTGGCATGTAAGTAGAGAACAGTAAATGCTTGGCAAGGTAAGAAGAACTTTTCTTGCGAAGATCATCATTGATTGCCTTTAAGAACTCATGCTCTTGCTCAAGGTTGAGCTTTTCAAAGTGTAGCTTCTCATGAGTCTTTAAAAGTTCTGTACGATCTTCCAAGGTAGTTTCATGAGCTAACTTAAGAGTGTTTAGTTCTTTAGTTAGACACTCAATCTCCTTATTATCATTGTCATTCGTTTTATCTTGATTAGCATGATTAATAGCAAGTTCATCATAGTTTTCATAACTAGAGTTGTCAACAAGTAAATCATCATCACCTAGCAAATCATCTTCATCACTATTGAAATCAACATACTCGGGGTGTGATACCTTTGGGCCTTTAGCCATGAAGCATCTTCCAATTCCTTCATTTGGTGAGTCAAATATGTCGTAGGAGTTTGTTGACACAAGTGCTAGGCCGGCAACACCTTCATATTGAGTGTATTCGGAGTCGGAGTGGTAACTTCTTTCAGAGTGATTGTCGGAGTCGGAGCCGGAGACCCATTCACCAACATGAGCTTGATGTCTTCATTTTGTGTAGCTCCTTGATGATTTGTACTTTCTTTCCGAATCCTTGCTTCTCTGTAATGTTCTTTGTTCATAACGGTCATCTCTACTCCTTCTCTCTCTAGGTAGTGATTCTTCTCTTCTACTTCTTCTTTTGGGATAATCTTCTCTTCTTATGTAGGGAGCTGTACACTCATTGGAGTAGTGTTCGGGTCTTCCACAATTGTAGCACTTACGTTCACGACTTGAAGATCTTTTGTCATTGTAGGACCTTGACTTGGAACTTCTTTCCTTGCTTCTACTCTTGTAGAACTTGTTAAAGTTCTTCACCATTAGGCTCAATTCTTCATTGAAGGTTTGTTTTTCACTTGATGATGTGGGAGCATCACATGAGGCTTTGTAAGCACCACTTGACTTGTTGTGGAGCTCTTCCTTATCCTTAAGTGACATCTCATGAGCAACAATTCTTCCAATTACTTTCATTGGCTTGAGATCTTTGTAATTGGGCATCATTAGGATCAATGTGCACACGGTATCATATTTTCCATCCAAGGCTCTTAGGATCTTCTTGATGATGAATCTGTCGGTCATCTCTTCACTTCCTAAGCCGGCAATCTCATTTGTGATGAGAGCAAGCCTAGAGTACATTTCAGCGACACCTTCACCATCCTTCATTTTGAAATTGTCAACTTGACTTTGAAGCACATCCAATTTGGATTCCTTGACAGAGTCGGTACCTTTGTGCATATCAATCCAAGTATCCCATATTTCCTTTGCATTCTCAAGACGGCTGATTTTGTTGAATTCTTCGGGGCACAATCCGTTGAAGAGAATATCGCAAGCTTGAGCATTGTATTGCAACATCTTAAACTCTTCCACGGTAGATTCATGGTTCGGTTCTCTCCCATCAAAAAATTCACCTTGCAAGCCAATACACACAATAGCCCAAACTGCGGGGTTATGTCCAAGAATATGCATTTTCATCTTATGCTTCCAACTAGCAAAATTGGTACCATCAAAGTAAGGACCTCTACGGTGGTAATTTCCCTCGCTAGACGCCATACTCTCCTAGGTTGTGAAAGCAAGGCTATGATCACCAAAAGCTATGGAAATCAAAGCAAATGGAGACCAAATCTCTGATACCACTTGTAGGATCAAAAGTATGTCTAGAGGGGGGGAGTGATTAGACTACTTGACAAAATAAAAATCTAGCCTTTTCCCAATTTTAAGTCTTAGCTGACTTTAGCAACTTAGCAATAGTCAAGTAAACAACCTACACATGCAAGTCTAAGAGTATAGCAGCGGAATGTAAAACAATTGCATATGAAGGTAAAGGGAGGAGTTTGGAGGGAGAAAACGCAATGTAGACATGGAGATTTTTGGCGTGGTTCCGATAGGTGGTGCTATCGTACAGCCACGTTGATGGAGACTTCAACCCACGAAGGGTAACGATTGCGTGAGTCCACAGAGGGCTCCACCCACTAAGGGTCCACAAAGAAGCAACCTTGTCTATCCCACCATGGCCATCGCCCAGGAAGGACTTGCCTCACTAGGGTAGATCTTCACGAAGTAGGCGATCTCCTTGCCCGTACAAACTCATTGGTTCAACTCCACAATCTTGACGGAGGCTCCCATGTGACACCTAGCCAATCTAGGAGACACCACTCTCCAAAAGGTAATAGATTGTGTGTTGATGATGAACTCCTTGCTCTTGTGCTTAAAATTATAGTCTCCCCAACACTCATCTCTCTCTTGTAGGATTGGATTTGGTGGAAAGAGGGTTTGAGTGGAAAGCAACTTGGGGAAGGCTAGAGATCAAGATTTATGTGGTTGCAATGGAATATCTTGACCTCAACACAAGTGCAGGTGGTTCTCTCTCAGAAAATATATGTTGGAAGTGTAGGTATGTTCTGATGGCTCTCTCCATGAATGAAGAGTGGGTTGTGGGATATATATAGCCTCCACACAAAACCTAACCATTACACACAAATCACCGAACTCGATGGGACCGAATCATGAAACTCGGTCAGACTGATTTAGTTCAAAATGTGAACCTTAGGATTTTCGGTGGGACCGATTCCATTAGGGTTAGGGCATAATGTAATCTCGGTGAGACAGATTACACAAACTCAATGGGACCAATTTTGGTAATAGACAAACCTAGAGTTGGTCATGCAAACTCAGTGGGACCGATTCGCTCATCTCGGTTAGACCGAAACGTTACAAAGGGGAAACAAAGAGTTTGCATTGCAATCTCGGTGGGACCGATCGCTCATCTCGGTTGGACCGAAATGTTACGAAGGGAAACAAAGAGATTGCAATCCCATCTCGGTGAGACCAAAATGACTAGGGTTTGTGGCAGTGGCTATGTCAAGTGAACTCGGTGGCGCCGGGTAGGAAAATTCGGTGGGGCCGAGTTTGACTTTTGGTTTGGGACATATGTGGATATGAGAAAGTAGTTGAGGGTTTTGGAGCATATCACTAAGCATTTTGAGCAAGTAACTCATTAAGCAACACCTCATCCCCTTTTAATAGTATTGGCTTTTCCTATGGACTCAATGCAATCTTGGATCACTAAAAGTAAAATGTAGAGTCTTGAGCTTGAGCCAACACGTGTTCTTAGTATTTTGAGGGGTCCACTTTCTAATCCATGCCATGCCAAACATTGAGCTTTCCTGAAATATTTATCTTGAAATAGCATTTGCTCAATGGGCTATGTGTTGTTAGGAATTACCAAAACCACCCAGGGATAGTTGCACTTTCAATCTCCCCGTTTTTGGTAATTGCTACCTCTTGAGCACTGTGTTGGTTTTCCCTTAAAGAGGAAAGGGTGGGGCAGTAAAGCAGCATAAGTATTTCCCTCAGTTTTTGAGAACCAAGGTATCAATCCAATAGGAGACCACGCGCAAGTCACCTCATACCTACACAAACAAATAAGAACCTCGCAACCAATGCGATAAAGGGGTTGTCAATCCCTTCACATCCACTTGCAAGAGTGAGATATGATAGATATGATAATAATAAGATAAATATTTTTGGTATTTTTATGATATAGATTGAAAGTAAAAGATAGCAAAATAAAGTAGATTGGAAACTTGTATGATGGAAAATAGACCCGGGGGCCAGAGGTTTCACTAGTGGCTTCTCTCAAGATAGCATAAGTATTACGGTGGGTGAAAAAATTACTTCGAGCAATTGATAGAAAAGCGAATAATTATGAGAATATCTAGGCATGATCATGTATATAGGCATCACGTCCGAGACAACTAGACCGAAATGATTCTACATCTACTACTATTACTCCACACATCGACCGCTATCCAGCATGCATCTAGAGTATTAAGTTCATGAGAACGGAGTAACGCCTTAAGCAAGATGACATGATGTAGAGGGATAAACTCATGCAATATGATATAAACCCCATCTTGTTATCCTCGATGGCAACAGTACAATATGTGTCGTTTCCCTTTCTGTCACTGGGATCGAGCACCGTAAGATTGAACCCAAAGCTAAGCACTTCTCCCATTGCAAGAAAGATCAATCTAATAGGCCAAACCAAACTGATAATTCAAAGAGACTTGCAAAGATAAACCAATCATGCATAAAAGAATTTAGAGAAGATTCAAATATTGTTCATAGATAGACTTGATCATAAACCCACAATTCATCGGATCTCGACAAACACACCGCAAAAAGAGTTACATCGAATAGATCTCCAAGAGAATCGAGGAGAACTTCATATTAAGATCCAAAGAGAGAGAAGAAGCCATCTAGCCTGTTGCGGTGGTGGAAATAGGGTTTCGTGGTGCTCCTAGATGTTTGCGGGGTATGTGGATATATATAGGAGGAAGAAGTAGGTCGGTGGAGCAACGAGGGGCCCACGAGGGTGGAGTGGGCGCGCCCTCCTGCCTCGTGGCCGCCTCATTGATTGCTTGACGTCCACTCCACGTCCCCTAGATCACGTTTGTTCCAAAAATCATGTTCCCGAAGGTTTCATTCCGTTTGGACTCCGTTTGATATTCCTTTTCTATGAAACACTGAAATAGGCAAAAAACAACAATTTGGGCTGAGCCTCCGGTTAATAGGTTTGTCCCAAAAATAATATAAATGTGTAAAATAAAGCCCATTAACATCTAAAACACATAATATAAATAGCATCTAACAATAAAAAATTATAGATACATTGGAGACGTATCAGTAATTGATGACAACATATAGATCAAAGCTTTGACAGATGATAATAAGATTGAAAAACATTGTCGATTTGAGAAGTATGTGATAAGCAAGAGCTCCCCCTAAATTTGTGCATTATTTAAAATTTTCTTTTGAATGCCAATGCACAATCGATTAGGATCATGGGTTACTCTTCCATGTCACATACATCTTGGTGGAGCGCTCAAAATGATAGAAATTAAAAGCATACACTCATCACCAAGCAAGTGAATGATCATATATGGATATAAAAGATAGTATCATCTAAACAAGCATTAAGGTAGCAAATGATCAATCACATGATCACCAAGTATCTCACACAAGGACATAAAGTATATCACACAATAAAAAGTTCAACCAAAGGCAAAGACGCAAAACACTCTCTTGAAGCCTATGATCTATACATATTTCTCCCCCTTTGGCAACAAGTTACCAAAAAGTTCAAATATGCATAGTGATATGCATCTCTCAGGCTTGGTCTTCGGGAGGTGGTGTAGAGAGACCTCCAAGGATGAAGGCATCTGCTGATGTAGTTGGAGCTGGTGGAGTGGCTGCTCGAGGTGGCACTGGAGCTATAGCTGCTGGTGCTGATGCTATAGCTCTATAATTTGTCACTGGCATGACAACAGACCTCTGACTCCTTGGCACTTGCTGAAATGCATCTGTGGTTGCCTTGCCTCTCTTATCTTCTACTTCCTCCTGAAGCTGCTCAACTGCTGTTTGAATCTCAATTACCTTCAGATCAAGAGCATAAAATTCGATCTCTATGATCCTCTCCAAGCTCTCCTGGTTTTGAGTCAAGGTGGCCAAGTCCTTCTCAATCCTCAGTGTAGACTGGATCAGATATGCAAGTTGATCTTGCTTGCTCTTCAGGAAACCCTGAGATGCCTCTTCAACACTTGGCATCTTGCCAGCTTTCGCAGCCTTTGCTTTGGCTCTTTTCTCCCGTGCTTGAACCGATGACGGTTCCTCCTCATTCATCACAACTATATTATCTTCAAAATCAGGATAAAGGGTTAGATGCTCCTTATCCAACAGATATGTTCTTGTGCCCATCTTGGAGTTGATGAGCCCCTGAATGTGTGGAGCATACCCACAACTTCTCTTCTGCTCAGCAGCAGTCCTCTTGATTGTCTCCACAATCAGACTCATGACCTTGAACTTCTGAGGGACATCAAAAAGCTGTAGCAGGTTGATAGAGTGCCCTCTGATCATCTTGTGATCTCCTGACTTGGGTAGCAGAGTGCGCCTTAGGATCCAGTTGATAGTAGGCAGACCAGACAACAAGAAATGTACAGATCCAAGCTTGTGAGTATCCAAAGCTTTATCTGGGATCTCCTTGTACATGTTAGCCATAGTGTTGTGGTCCTTCCTCTTCTTGGCATACACACCCAAGTCATCTTCATGTTCTTCTGGGGCATTTATCAATTTTGCCCATTCTTCAACTGTGGACTGGTACCTAGTTCCTTCTGACATCCAAATGATCTTCCCATCTGGGTAAAAGTGAGTAGTGGAGTAAAACTGCATGATCAGATCATCATTCCGTTTTGTGAGCTTCTGTCCAACAAACTCATCTACTCCACATGCTTTGAAGCTGTCATAAACTCCTGGGAAGTGATCTTCATTCTCCTGGATGAATTCCCAATCAACCCATCTCATGTCACAGACAATGGGCTTCTTGTCAAGCAAAATAGTTTCATAAAAGTCTTGCTGTTCCTTTGTATGAAACCGGAAGAAACTGCAGTCCTCCTCCTCACAGCATAGGGATCAGACTGTCTCCACAATCTCAGTCCTGAATCTTTCCTGATGTGCATGTTCTCAGCGACTGGATGAGCATCATTGTGGTATGGAATCTTGGGCTTCAATTTTCTCAAAATATGAGACTCATCATCTTCTTCTTCAGCCTGAGGCATTGGGGCCTTGTTCTTTTCTTCAGTAGGTATACTTCTGGTGTTCCTCTTGGGCTTACTAGGATTTTGAGCTGGAGCTTTGGGAGCTGTCTTGGGCTTTGATGGAGCAGCCCCTGACTTTATAGCATCTCCCAGAAGCTTCTGATCTTTGGGTGCTGGTGCAGCATCCTCTTCCTCTTCCTCTTCTTCAGAGAGATCTCTCATCATGAAGGGCTTGCCAATGACTCTAGCAATGGTCTTCTTGACCCTCTCCTTCATTTTATTGCCTTCTCCACCTCTTTGGGTTCAAGAGTGAACTCCATTGTCTCTTGAGTAGAGGCTCTGGCTATAGACATAAGAATTCTCTTTGCTGGAGCCTTCTTATTCATTCCTGGCTTAACTGTAGCAGCTGTGCCATACTCCTTTTTTAGCACATTCTTCTTGGAGCTTACTTCCTCCTAAGTGGCAACATAATCCTCGTCCTCAGATTCTGAGGTTCTCTTCTTCCTAGATCTGGTGGCTGCCTTTGGCAAGTTGCTGGGAGTGCTCCTGCTACCATCACCAGAAGTTCTCAAGGGATCTGAACCCTCACTCAGTTGCACATGTTCCTCATACCTGTTCTGACTGTCACTCTGATCAAACATCTCTGCAAACTCACTGACAGCAGACCCTATGAATAGATGTAGATGAGATAGAGTGGATGAGCATCATAAAGTGCAGAGGTTTTGCAAAACAGATGACTTAAAAACTTAGTTTTAGTTCTCCACAGAAAGCATTTCGGAGCTACCGATTTGTAAACTCGGTGATACCGAAGCAACTTTTGGAACCTAAACTAGTGAACTCGGTCAGACCTAGTCACAGTTTGGTGGCACCGAGACTTCTAGGGTTTCACAGAGAATCGAACTCGGTCACACCGATTTGCAGTCTTCGGTCAGACCGAAAATTGCAAGTGCTATGGCCTAAGCCAAATCAGTGAGACCGATTTCTACAACTCGGTCGGTCCGAGATGAGTTCGGCGGAGACCTAACCCTAAATTTTCAAATCAAACCTAACCTAAATGATGTTTTCAGTGCATAGAGTGTTTGCATACATGGTAAGGATCATGGCAAAATAATGTGCTATGAATCATAGTTGAAAGAATAGCACAAGGGTCGAACCCATACCCTAGTTCGGCGAGAGTTCGCTATGGCGACAATGGCGGAGCAGATTTCCGTTGACGGCAATGGAAACCAGTGGCAGGAGGTCGCTGGTGGCGAGGAGATGATCCGGAGACCTGAGGAGGCAAAGCAGGACACACGCGCGAGCTGAGGAGTTTGAAGAAATTTCCAAAATCTCACCCGTGGGTATATATATCCCGACCCTGTCGGTGTGACTGAGTGGAACAACTCGGTGGCACCGAGATGCAGAATCGCAAGCGGTTACTGCAACTCGGTGTGACCGAAAAGTTCAAATCGGTTGCACCGAGATTGAAAACCTAGATCAACATAGTGATCTCGGTGTGACCGGAATGGATGACTCAGTCATACCTAAATGCACAAAGAGGTTTTTGGAAGTTTAAGTCTATGGAGAATCGGGGACTTCGAGTGCTCCTCACATAGAGTGGTTCGAATCTGACTTGATCAAACTTTGTGTTTTAGCATGAATAGAGTTTGAGACGAGAAAAACATAGATAGCTAGAGGAAGTCCTTAGGCATTCCTGTCCATCCATTTGGCAAAAGAGAAAAAGCCAAACAATCGAGGCAACAAATGGATGTCCTTGAATGAGTAAAATATGCAACCAACATGCTCACACAATAAGATGG
This sequence comes from Triticum aestivum, assembly GCF_018294505.1. Classification (NCBI taxonomy): domain Eukaryota; kingdom Viridiplantae; phylum Streptophyta; class Magnoliopsida; order Poales; family Poaceae; genus Triticum; species Triticum aestivum. Next base: position 359,695,035 of record NC_057806.1, on the reverse strand, counting down.
CAAATGAAATATGTGGCAAAGCATGCACAATCACTCTAACATCTATCAAGCAATTTGGCGATGACTAGGTCATCTATATATGAGTATATTAACAAAGGAGTCAAACGAGAACATTTGATCGTAGGTCATACTCATCATTTAAGCACAAGTGGGGTTACCACTTTTACATAATGCATTGTTGTGTTCACATCATTAGAGTTGCTTTAGCTTAATTGATTAGAGTAAAGCTCCCACTAGATGTGATATCCCCCCTAGGACGGATGAACTAACCTTGGGTTTTGTCGATGATGACTTCATGTAGGTGTTGAATATGTAGGTGCTCAAAGTTGATGTAGATCATTCGGAGCAATCCTTTGGAGTGAGTTACACTTTCAATACCTACACGGGTTAGTCCCACAAGGAACAAACAAGCATATCCATAGACATAGAGCGATATTCACATGAGATGATGTCCATGAATGCATTAGGTTACCTTGTCCCTTGTCTTACCAACAAGAGGGTTTGTGACTCCTTGAACTAGTGCAAGATATGGAAGTTGTTTGCACTTGTCCTTGCCAAAATGATATCAGTGAAGTTTGTTGGCGGAGTCACCCTCAAGAACTCTCTAGTTCTTCTTCTTCGGGATCCACACCATCTTGATGGGAATCCTTGGAGTTGTAGTCATACTTGATGAAGTATAACTTGATGTAGTCTTGGGAACCCACTTGACCAATGCCTTAGGGGCTTCTTCAAATGCATCAATCTCCTCTTGAAGCTTGTCCTTTCCCTTTAGCTTCTGGTCTTGTGGTGGAAGATCATCTTGAGCTTGTGTTCCTTGGAAAGAAGTAGGATCATACTTCTCTTGTTGAGGAACAAACTTCGTCTTGGGGTATTGATCTTCTTCCCACTCAACTCCATTGGCATTGAACTTTCGTTCAAAACCAACACCTTGATTCTTCCGGTGTCTTCCTTGCTTGCGTACAATTTCCTCAAATTGCTTACTTCCGGCAAGACTCTTGTAAACACCTTTCTCTACAATTCACTTCAATAAGCTATTTTCTTGCTCAAGTGTAACTTGGCTAAGAGAATCATTAGTGGAATCAAGAGAACTACTAGAAGAAACAACTTGGTTTTAGCATGATTATTGTTACTACTAGAAGAAGAATCTTTCTTGTTCTTGTTTCTAGATTTAACTTGTGGCATGTAAGTAGACAACTGTAAACGCTTGGCAATGTAAGAAGAACTTTTCTTGCGAAGATCATCATTGATTGCCTTTAAGAACTCATGCTCTTGCTCAAGGTTGAGCTTTTCAAAGCGTAGCTTCTCATGAGTCTTTAAAAGTTCTGTATGATCTTCCAAGGTAGTTTCATGGGCTAACTTAAGAGTGTTTGGTTCTTTAGTTAGACGCTCAATCTCCTTCTTATCATTGTCATTCGTTTTATCTTGATTAGCATTATTAATAGCAAGTTCATCATAGTTTTCATAACTAGGGTTGTCAACAAGTAAATCATCATCACCTAGCAAATCATCTTCATCACTATTGAAATCAACATACCCGGGGTGTGATACCTTTGGGCCTTTAGCCATGAAGCATCTTCCAACTCCTTCATTTGGTGAGTCAGATATGTCGTAGGAGTTTGTTGACACAAGTGCTAGACCGGCAACACCTTCATCTTGAGTGTATTCGGAGTCGGAGTGGTAACTTCTTTCGGAGTGATTGTCGGAGTCGGAGCCGGATACCCATTCACCAACATGAGCTTGATGTCTTCATTTTGTTTAGCTCCTTGATGATTTGTCCTTTCTTTCCAAATCCTTGCTTCTCTGTGATGTTCTTCGTTCATAACGGTCATCTCTACTCCTTCTCTCTCTAGGTGGTGATTCTTCTCTTCTACTTCTTCTTTTGCGATAATCTTCTCTTCTTTTGTAGGGAGCCGTACACTCATTGGAGTAGTGTCCGGGTCTTCCACAATTGTAGAAATTATGTTCACGACTTGAAGTTCTTTTGTCATTGTAGGAACTTGACTTGGAACTTCTTTCCTTGCTTCTACTCTTGTAGAACTTGTTAAAGTTCTTCACCATTAGGCTCAATTCTTCATTGAAGGTTTGTTTGTCACTTGATGATGTGGGAGCATCACATGAGGCTTTGTAAGCACCACTTGACTTGTTGTGGAGCTCTTCCTTATCCTTAAGTGACATCTCATGAGAAACAATTCTTCCAATGACTTTCGTTGGCTTGAGATCTTTGTAATTGGGCATCATTTGGATCAATGTGCACACGGTATCATATTTTCCATCCAAGGCTCTTAGGATCTTCTTGTTGATGAATTTGTCGGTCATCTCTTCACTTCCTAAGTCGGCAATCTCATTTGTGATGAGAGCAAGCCTAGAGTACATTTCAGCGACACCTTCACCATCCTTCATTTTGAACTTGTCAAGTTGACTTTGAAGCACATCTAATTTGGATTCCTTGACAGAGTCGGTACCTTCGTGCATATCAATCAAAGTATCCCAAATTTCTTTTCCATTCTCAAGACGACTGATTTTGTTGAATTCTTCGGGGCACAATCCGTTGAAGAGAATATCACAAGCTTGAGCATTGTATTGCAACAACTTCAATTCTTCCGCGGTAGCTTCACGGTTCGGTTCTCTCCCATCAAAAAATTCACCTTGCAAGCCAATACACACAATAGCCCAAATGGCGGGGTTATGTCCAAGAATATGCATTTTCATCTTATGCTTCTAACTAGCAAAATTGGTACCATCAAAGTAAGGACCTCTATGGTGGTAATTTCCCTTGCTAGACACCATACTCTCCTAGGTTGTGAAACCAAGTCTATGATCACCAAAAGCTATGGAAATCAAAGCAAATGGAGACCAAAGCTCCGATACCACTTGTAGGATCGAAAGTATGTCTAGAGGGGGGTGATTAGACTACTTGACAAAATAAAAATTTAGCCTTTTCCCAATTTTAAGTCTTGGCAGATTTTAGCAACTTAGCAATAGCCAAGTAAACAACCTATACATGCAAGTCTAAGAGTATAGCAGCGGAATGTAAAACAATTGCATATGAAGGTAAAGGGAGGAGTTTGGAGGGAGCAAATGCAATGTATACACGGAAATTTTTGCCGTGGTTCTGATAGGTGGTGCTATCGTACGTCCACGTTGATGGAGACTTCCACCCACGAAGGGTAACGGTTGCGCGAGTCCACAAAGGGCTCCACCCACGAAGGGTCCATGAAGAAGCAACCTTGTCTATCCCACCATGGCCATCGCCCACGAAGGACTTGCCTCACTAGGGTAGATCTTCACGAAGTAGGCGATCTCCTTGTCCATACAAACTCCTTGGTTCAACTCCATAACTTGACGGAGGCTCCCAAGTGACACCTAGCCAATCTAGGATACACCACTCTCCAAAAGGTAATAGATGGTGTGTTGATGATGAACTCCTTGCTCTTGTGCTTCAAATGATAGTCTCCCCAACACTCAGCTCTCTCTCATAGGATTGGATTTGGTGGAAAGAGGGTTTGAGTGGAAAGCAACTTTGGGAAGGCTAGAGATCAAGATTTATGTTATTGGAATGGAATATCTTGACCTCAACACAAGTGTAGGTGGTTCTCTCTCAGAAAATATATGTTGGAAGTGTAGGCATGTTCTGATGGCTCTCTCCATGAATGAAGAGTGGGTGGTGGGGTATATGTAGCCTCCACACAAAATCTAACCGTTACACACAAATCACCGAACTCGGTGGGACTGGATCATGAAACTTGGTTAGACCGATTTAGTTCAAAATGTGAACTTTAGGATTTTTGGTGGGACCGACATGTGAACTCGGTGGGACCGCTTCCATTAGGGTTAGGGCATAACGTAATCTTGGTGAGACCGATTACACAAACTTGGTGGGACCGATTTTGATAATAGGCAAACGGAGAGTTGGTCAGGCAAACTCGGTGGGACCGATTCGCTCATCTCGGTTAGACCGAAACGTTACAAACGGGAAACAGAGAGTTTGCATTGCAATCTTGGTGGGACTGATCTCTCATCTCAGTTGGACCGAAACATTACGAAGGGAAACAGAGAGGTTGCAATCCCATCTCGGTGAGACCAAGATCCCTATCGGTGAGACCGAAATGACTAGGGTTTGTGGGAGTGGCTATGTCAAGTGAACTCGGTGGCGCCGGGTAGGAAAATTTGGTGGGGCCGAGTTTGACTTTTGGTTTGGGACATATGTGGATATGAGAAAGCAATTGAGGGTTTTGGAGCATATCACTAAGCATTTTGAGCAAGTAACTCATTAAGCAACACCTCATCCCCTTTTAATAGTATTGAATTTTCCTATGGACTCAATGTGATCTTGGATCACTAAAAGTAAAATGTAGAGTCTTGAGCTTGAGCCAACATGTGTTCTTAGTATTTTGTGGGGTCCACTTTCTAATCCATGCCATGCCAAACACTGAGCTTTCCTAAAATATTTATCTTGAAATAGCATTAGCTCAATGGGCTATATGTTGTTAGGAATTACCAAAACCACCTAGGGATAGTTGCACTTTCATGCTTACATGCCATCGAAGAGAATAACTTAATTTGTAAATAACGCGCCACCGCATCATGGTCGAACTTTGATTCATTCGCGTGTTCCCGACCCTCCACTAAGTGAAAAACTACTACACTCGCCAAATTATCACGTGAGCTGCCTCTTCATATAGAAATGAGATCACCGTGTACCCTCATGTGAGTGTTAGGGAAAGAGTCAAAGAGTACATGTGCCAGTGCATGCACCTCTTCTCTTCGTGCACGTACTCCTTTCTTTAGGGTGATTCGTGCATGTACTCCACCTACGTTCGTGACCGTTGGTGAGTCTCTCCTACTACTAGTACTTCATTTTCTTGCATGACACGTGGACCTAGATGTTGGATGTCCCACATGTCGGCAAAATGAAGAAGAATGCTTTTCGATGACTGAGAAGGAGCAAGGAACCTTGCGGTGGAGCGTCTGGACTCTTAATATTTTATATTCAGTGATATAAAATCAACCCAATCTTCTCCACATGTAGTAGACCGGAAGAGCCCGAAACATGACATCCCAGTGTAGTTACATCATACATGGACCACCTCATGCTATCGCCATATTTCTTGGCCTCCGTGCAACACCTAGCTCTAGTAATTAGCCCCTAAAAAAGCTCTAGTAATCCACCAGCCCGTGTTGCTTCTCTCTCCTCGTCTTTGTCAAAGTGCGGCGGGCTGGCGATTTTGCTGTCTATTGAGGTCGGTTTGCTCACACTCCCTCCCACATGATAAGAGCATTCTAAAAAATACTCTAGTGATATGCCAAGAGGAAGCCATTTGACCGACGGACCAAACGAGAAGGCGATCTTGGTCATTGTACTCCTCACGCATGCATGCATTGCAAGATGGGATACTAGTAACGCTCACCATCTAGTAGTTCAGTGGTTGGTTTTGGTTTTTGAATTGAGTCCCATACACTTGATGTTGTGCTGCTACCATCCAATATTCGTGTGTGTGGTGGTTTCTAGAATTAAAAAAGAGGTGCTTACTGTGGGAAAGGTGAAGTGATGGTTGCTTCGTCCGAGCAACTTACTCTGGGAATATTGGGGTACGAGCGAATTCAACGAAGAGTGAAATGATGGTTGCTTCGTTCGAGCAACTTACTATAGTAGTAAAGCTGGGGCTCTGTGATTTGACTACTCTCTAGTCATTATTACTGCGGCGCAACGACCGGAGTGAAATCTCCCTTACAGTTGTGCTTGCAATATTGCTGCATGGCAGGTGGACTCGGATGTAGGATGTCCCACATGTCGGCAAAATGTAGTTGAATGGTTTCTGGCTTTGCTATCAAGGTTTCATGATTTGTTTATGTTATATGTACACATATTTTTCCAGCATAATGAAATTGTATTGTAATGCTATGAATGTTTCAACTTTGGTTCCCGCAAAAAAAGGTTTCAACTTTGGATTCATGTGTCCTCTTGCCTCAGGGTTGCTTGTTACAACATTCCATCAAATACAAATGAACCCACCATGGCTACTAATGCACGTCAATGATTCGCAAATCAGAGCCAATATTTGCATCACAACTGAAGACAAAGTTGTGAGAGGGTGTACAAGTAAAGAAAAATATAAAATTGATTGATGCTATCCATAGGCATGGTCACATTTCCTGGGCACAATGTTCATTGGTTGGTAGCTAGTTTCATGCAACTCTATAGCCACGAAAGAGGTGTGTGGAGGACATCACAATCCGATCGTTCTGTGCAGTTCCACTAAACTCGAGCTGATCACTCATGTTTGCAAAGATATTGAACAAGTGTGATTACAATACTAGTGGCAGTAGATGATGAAACAACAGTCATCCAGATCTGAAAAAGCAACTGATGGTGCTTTATCTATAAAGCGGGGTGAAAGGCTATTTTGAGAGATGATGAAACATACACACACAAATAGGAGCCGATCACCTTTGCAATATCTCTTAAGACTAGATACTTGTTGGAGTATTTTAAAAAACTACTTGTTGGAGAAGACTAGCCTCGGAGTTGTATGAGGAGGATAGAGCAAAACCAATCTCCCTTTGTGTAGTACCACTGAAATGTAGAAACATTGCCCGTTTGACATATTAGTAGAGCTACACAAAACACTCTTAAGAAAAAAGCGATTTGTGTAGTTCACTAAAAGGTCGCAATAGCAACGAGGTGAAATGGATAGCCCTATTTGCAAAAAGAGGTAGAAAGGAAACAATTACTGGCCAATAACAGTTGAAGACACATACGTCGACAAAACATAAGCATATTCCTTGTCCTACGGGAAGATAGCAACATGGTTGTTAATGCGGCCTCAAACTGCGTCAGTATTTCCCCAAAGAGGAAGGGATGATGCAGTACAACTACAGTAGGTATTTCGCTCAGTTATCAAACCAAGGTTATCAATCTAGTAGGAGAACCAAGCAACACTATGTAAACAGTACCTGCACACAAAGAACAAGTACTTGCAACCTAACACGTAAGAGGGGTTGTCAATCCATCCACGGTAAAAAGATAGACTAAATTGTATGAGATTGGATAAATAGATCTAGCAAGAACACAAAATAAAACAAGTAAAGAAAAAGTGCAGCAAGGTATTTTTGGGTTTTTGGAAATGTAGTCTGAAAACAATATGATAAAAGATAGACCCGGGGGCCGTATATTTCATTAGTGGCTTCTGTCGAGAAAATAGCATACGGTGGGTAAAAAAATTATGGTTGGGCAATTGATAGAAGAACAAATAATTATGATGATATCCAAGGCAATGATCATGTATATAGGCATTAGATCCAAGATTAGTAGACCGACTCCTGCCTGCATCTACTACTATTACTCCACACATCGAACGCTATCAAGCATCCATCTAGTGTATTAAGTTCATGGAGAAACGGAGTAATGCAATAAGAACAATGTCATGATGTAGACAAGATCTATTCATGTAGGAATAGACCCCATCTTTTTATCCTTAATAGCAACAATACATACGTGCCTCGCTACCCCTTCTATCACTGGGTGAGGACACCGCAAGATCGAACACATCACAAAGCACCTCTTCCCATTGCAAGAAAATTCGATCTAGTCGGCCTAACTAAACCAAAGATTCGGAGAATAAATATGAGGCTATAAATAATCATGCATATAAGATATAAAAGAAAACTCAAATAATATTCATGGATATAGATTTGATCATAAACTCAAACTTCATCAGATCCCAACAAACACACCTCAAAAAGTCATTACATCAAATAGATCTCCAAGAAAAATTAGGAGAACATTGCATTGAGAATCAAAAAGAGAGAAGAAGCCATCTAGCTACTGCCTACGGACCTGTAGGTCTATGGTAAACTACTCACGCATCATCGGAGCAGCACCAATGAGGATGATGAACCCCTCCGTGACCGTGTTCCCCTCCGACGGAGTGCCGGAATAGGGCTCTAGATTGGATCTCGTGGTTCTCGAACTTGCGACGGCTGGAATTGTGTTTCATCGACTCCCCTATGGTTTCTGGAATATTTGTCTATTTATAGAGCTCAGAGGCGATGGAGGAGACCCCCGTGGGCCCCACAACCCATCAGGGCGTGCCAGAGGCCTCTGGTGCGCCCTGGTGTCTTGTGGGCCCCACGGGCCTCCCCTTTGGTGAATCCTTGGCTCCCAACTTTCTTCTGGTCCAAAAAATCTCCAAAAAGTTTTGCTATGTTTGAACTCCGTTTGGTACTGATATTCTCTTAAGTAAAGAACAAACAAAAAACAACAACTAGCACTATGTCAATAGGTTAGTCCCATAAAATGATATTAAGTTGCTATAAAGTGATTGTAAAACATCCAAGAATGATAATATAACAACATGGAACAATAAAAAATTATATATACATTGGAGACGTATCAGCATTCCCAAGCTTAATTCCCGCTCGTCCTCGATTAGGTAAATGATCAAAACAGATTTTTTTGATGTTGAATGCTGCCTAACATGTTCATCAGATATTCTTTTCTTTTGTAGCATGGTAATTTGGACTTTTAGATGGTTCAAAGCAATAGTCTATATTTCACATGAATACTTCAATACTCAAGCATATCAACAAGCAACCATGTCCTTCAAAATATCAACGCTAAAGAAAAGCTATCCTTAGCCCGTCATGCTCAATCATTGATCCATTCACGAAACACACTCAAATATTAGCTACATCCAATGCACAAGTATGATTATAGTGCTCCCTAGTTGGTCCTTTATAAAAGAAGATGGAGACTCAAATAAAAATAAAAATTTCATAAAGTAAATAGATAGGCCCTTCGCAGAGGGAAGCAAAGATTTGTAGAGGCCCTAGAGCTCAAAGAAAAAAAATTGAGAGATAATTTTTTTAGAGGCATGCTTTTCCTGTCAACAAAAACAACCAAGTAGTTCCCAATACTTTCCATGCTAGATATATCATGGGCGGTTCCCAAACATAAAATAAAGTTTATTCCTTTTTCCGCCGTTCTTTCACAATCCATGCCTAGCCGTATCCACGGGTGCCTTCCATACCAACACTTCCCAAGAAATTTATTATTTGACAACATAAAGTAAATTTATTTTTCATTTCAGGACTGGGCATACCTATTACCGTTGTACACTCATGCAATGACAAATGAATAAACACTCATCTTCAGAATAACACATCTAACATGGAAAAATATTGGCCACCCCCTGCTGCTTCATGAGTGGTACGAGCACACAAAAAGGAAATTCATTTTGAAAATTAGAGTTGTAACATACAAATTTACTTAGAACAACACAAAAATACCGCATATAGGTTGGTATGATGGACTCATATGGCAAAACTAGGTTTAAGGATTTTGGATGCACAAGTAGTATTCCCACTTAGTGCGAATGGAGGCTAGCAAGTAGATTGAAAAGCATTCAACCAAGAAACGAAAATTCTCATAAATGAGCATTAAGCATAACTAACACCTAATAATGCACCACAAGTAGGATGTATTGACATTTGTGCTTGCATAGGGAATCACAAACCTTAACACCAATATTCTTACTTAAGCATAATTACTCACCAACATGACTCACATATTACTATCATCATATCTCAAAACTATTACAAAGAATCAAGTTTATTTTGTCCAATGATCATCATGAAAGTTTTTATTATATCCCTCTTGAATATCTATCACTTTGAGACTTGTTTCATATATTGTCATTGCTTTTAACAAGCTCCAACAAATTTAAGTGAAGAACATGAGCATAAAAATTTTCATCTCTCAAAAAAATATAAGTGAAGCATGAGAGAATTTCTTCAAAAATTTACTAATTCTCAAATAAATCTAAGTGAAGCATGAGATTATTTCTTCAAAAAAATTCACACCGTTCTCAAAAAGGTATAAGTGAAGCACTAGAGCAGTTCCATAGCTCAAAAAATTTAAGTGAAGCACATAGAGCAATTCTAACAAATCATAACATAATTTTGGCTCTCTAAAATAGGTGTTTCCAGCAAGTCTAATTGTCACAAACTAAAAAGAAAACAAGCAAAGACTCATATAATACAAGATGCTCCAAGCAAAACTCATGATATGTGACGAATAAAAATATAGCTCCAAGTAAAATTACCGATGGTTGTTAGAAGAAAGAGGGGATGCCTTCTGGGGCATCCCCAAGCTTAGTTGTTTGGTTCTCCTTGAATATTAACTTGGGGTGCCATCGGCATCCCCAATCTTAGCCTCTTTTCACTCCTTAGTCCTTCATCCATCGTGATCTCACCCAAAATGTGAAAACTTCAATCACACAAAACTTAACAAAACCTTCGTGAGATCCGTTAGTATAATAAAGCAAATCACCACTCTTAGTACTGTTGCAAACCCAATTATATTTATTATTGCATTATACCTATTGTATTCTAACTTTACCATGGTTTATACCCCAATCTATAGATTCATCAAAATAAGGACACAATGCAATGAAAACAGAATCTGTCCAAAATAGAACAATATGTAGTAATATGGACTTTATCCATACTTCTGTAACTCCAAAAGTTCTGAAAAATAGGAAAACATTGGCAATTTGCATATCAATCTTTTGTATAAAATTTAGAATTTTATCACGCTTCTGTGCTTTTTAACAATTCTACTACTAGGCGCAAAAGTTTCTGTTATTCAACAAGATCAAATCAACTATCACCCAACATGATCCCAAAGGCTTTACTTGGCACAAACACTAATTAAAACATAAAAACACAATCATAAAAGTAGCATAATTATGCAACCACTCAAGAACATAAAGAAAAAAGCAAAAATAAATTTTATTCATTGGGTTGCCTCCCAACAAGCTCTACCGTTTTATGCCCCTAGCTCGACATAATGCATAGATTCAAGTATTGTCATCTTTGGTTTTTGCCCCATAGGTTGCCCTCATTATTGATTCATATCATGCCTTAATTATTGTTCTAGGTAAGTGTTCCATACCATTTCTTAGTGGAAATTGAAATTTAATATTCCCTTCTTTCATATTAATCATGGCACCTATAGTTCATAAAAACGGTCTACCAAGTATGATGGGACAAGACGGATTGCAATCAATATCAAGAACAATAAAATCTATGGGCACATAGTTCCTATCTGCAAGAATAAGAACATAATTAATTCTTCCCAAAGGCTTTTTAATTGTAGAATCCGCCAACTGCAAATTAAGAGAGCATTCTTCAATATTGGTAAGACCAAGCACATCACATAGAGATTTTTGAATTGTGGAAACACTAGCACCCAAATCACACAAAGCAAAGCACTCATAATTTTTAATCTTGACTTTAATGGTAGGTTCCCATTCATCATATAATTTTCTAGGAATTTAAATCTCTAATTCCAAATTTTCTTCTAAAGCCTTCATCATCGCTTCTACGACATGTTTAGTGAAAGCTTTATTTTGTTCATAGGCATTGGGTGAATTTATCATGGATTGCAACAAAGAAATACATTCAATCAGAGAGCAACCATCATAATTAAAGTCTTTGTAATACAAAACAGTGGGGCACATCACTAGTTAAAGTTTTGACGTCTCCAAACCCACTTTTATCAAATTTTTCAACAAGATTTTCACCCTCTGAATTATGAGGACGCCCTCTATCTAAAGTTGACTCTTCTTCAATCGTATTTTCATCAAGTTTAATATTACTATACAAGGAATTAATAGAATAAACACTAATAATTTTAAGATCTTCATCATTGTTATGAAAGCAATCGGTAGAAAACACTATTTCTAAAAATTCTCTTTTAGCTCTAAGCATAGAGGTCCTTTTCTTACTTTCATCCATTGAAACATATAAAGTTTTAATTGATTCATTGACATCAACCTTAGGTGAATTTTTTTTAATCTTGAGGTTTTCTACATCATGGGAAACTCTATCAATGCTTCTAGACATGTCATCAATCTTATTCAACTTTTCCTCTATCACATATTGAAAGAAAATTGAGCATCGATAAATTCTTTAATATTACTATCAAGATCAGAGGGTTCCTATTATTATTGTAAGAATAATTACCATAGGAATTGCCAAAATTAGTAGAGGAATTTCTAGGAAAAGGCCTAGGATTAAAATTACCTCTGTAAGCATTGTTATTAAAATTGTTTCGCAAGACAAAACTCACATCTACAGCATCACTATTTTTCTCAATCAAAGTAGCCAAATGCACATCATTAGGATCAATAGGAGCATTTTTACTAGCAACCAATTTCATAAGAGCGTCAACTTTTTCAGTCAAAGTACTAATTTCTTCAACCGAATTAACCTTTTTACTAGTAGGTGCTTTTTCGGTATGCCATTGTGAATAATTTTCCATAATATTATCTAGAAATATAGTAGCTTCACCCAAAGTAATCTCCATAATAGTACCACTCACGGTAGAATCCAAAATATTACTAGCAACAAAATTCAATCCCGCATAAAAAATTTGTAAGATCATCCAAATATTTAAACCATGAGTAGGACAATTTCTTAGCATCAATTCCATTCTTTCCCAAGATTGTGCAACATGATCATGCTCAAGTTGCTTAAAATTCATGACCTGAGTTCTAAGGGAAATAATTTTCGCGGGCGGAAAATACTTAGTAATGAAAGCATCTTTGCACTTATCCTAAGAACCGATACTATTACGAGGCAAAGAAGAAAACCAAATTTGTGCACGATCCCTCAAAGAGAAAGAAAAAAAAATTTAATTTCTTGATATCATTGTCCACATCTTTTTTGTTTTGCATATCACACAACTCTATGAATGTGTTTAGATGGGATGCATCATCCTCATTAGGAGTACCGGAAAATTGCCCTTTCATAACAAGATTCAACAAAGCAACATTTATCACAAGATTCCGCACTAGTGGCGGGAGGAGCAATCGGAGTGCTAATAAAATCATTATTATTAGTATTGAAAAAATCACACAATTTGGTATTTTGTTGAGATGTCGTGACTACGCAAACAAGAGATCTGATGAGAAAAAGGCGAACGAAAAAGGAGGCGAATAAAACGGCAAATTTTTGTGAAGTGGGGGAGACAAAATAAGAGGCAAATGGAAAATAATGTGAATTGCAAGGAGATGAGATTTGTGATTAGGAACCTGATAGATGTTGATGATATCTCCCTGGCAACGGCGCCAGAAATTCCTTTTGATGCGGCTTGACACTGTGTCGGTATATCCCCAAAGAGGAAGGGATGATGTAGTACAAATACGGTAGGTATTTCCCTCAGTTATGAAACCAATGTTATCAATCCAGTAGGAGAACCAAGCAACATTATATAAATGGTACCTACACACAAAGAACAAATACTTGCAACCCCACGCATATGAGGGGTTGTCAATCCCTCCACGGTAAAAAGATAGATTAAATTGTATGAGTTTTGATAAATAGATCTAGCAAGAACACAAAATAAAACAATTAAAGAAAAAGTGCAGCAAGGTATTTTTGTGTTTTTGGAAGTATATATCAGAAAACAATATGATAAAAGATAGACCCAAGGGCCTTATATTTCACTAGTGGCTTCTCTCGAGAAAATAGCATACAGTGGGTAAACAAATTATGGCTGGGCAATTGATAGAAGAACAAATAATTATGATGATATCCAAGGCAATGATCATGCATATATGCATCACGTCCAAGATTAGTAGACCGACTCCTGGCTGCATCTACTACTATTACTCCACACATCGACCGCTATCCAGCATGCATCTAGTATATTAAGTTCATGGAGAAACAGAGTAATGCAATAAGAACGATGTCATGATGTAGACAAGATCTATTCATCTAGGAATAGACCCCATCTTTTTATCCTTAATACCAATGATACATACGTGCCTCGCTACCCTTTCTGTCACTGGGTGAGGATACCGCAAGATCGAACACATCACAAATCACCTCTTCCCATTGCAAGAAAAATCAATCTAGTCAGCCTAACTAAACCAAAGATTCGGAGAAGAAATACGAGGCTATAAATAATCATGCATATAAGAGATCAAAGAAAACTCAAATAATACTCATGGATATAGATCTGATCATAAACTCGAACTTCATCGGATCCCAACAAACACACCACAAAAAGTCATTACATCAAATAGATCTCCAAGAAAAATGAGGTGAACATTGTATTGAGAATCAAAAAGAGAGAAGAAGCCATCTAGCTACTGCCTACAGACTCGTAGGTCTATGGTGAACTACTCACGCATCATCGGAGGAGCAGCAATGAGGATGATGAACCCCTTTGTGATCATGTTCCCCTCTGGCGGAGTGCTGGAATAGGGCTCTAGATTGGATCTCATGGTTCTGGAACTTGCCGCGGCTGGAATTCTGTTTCGTCGACTCCCTTAGGGTTTCTGGAATATTTGGGTATTTATAGAGCCGAGAGGCAATGGAGGAGACCCCCGTGGGCCCCACCACCCATCAAGGCATGCCAGGGGCCTTTGGCGTGCCCTGGTGTCTTGTGGGCCCCACTGGCCTCCCCTCTAGTTCTTTGTTTGCTCCCGAGGGAGTCCTGGATTAGGGGGGGTCCTCGGGTGTCTGGTCTATTCTATATGGGACGGACTGATGGGCCGTGAAGACAAAGTAGAAGATTATCCCCCGTGTCCGGGTAGGACTCCTATGTGCATGGACGACAAGTTTGGTGTCCGGGTGTACTATTTTCTTCCTCTACAAATCGACTCTGTTCAACCCTAGGCCCCTCAAGTGTGTATATAAAACGGAGGGTTAGGTCCGTAGGAAGGGGGAAGATTCATAGGCTGGACAGCTAGGGTTTAGCCATTATGATCTCGAGGTAGATCAACTCTTGTAACCCTTATACACACACGAATATAATCAAGCAGGACGTAGGGTTTTACCTCCTTTAAAGGGCTCGAACCTGGGTAAACATCGTGTCCCTGCCGTCCCTTGTTACCATCGATCCTCAGACACATAACTTGGGATCCCCTATCCGAGATCCGCCAGTTTTGACACCGACATTGGTGCTTTCATTGAGAGTTCCATTGTGTTGTAGACAGAAGAATCGATGGCTCGTCTTGTCATCGACGATGACTGAGGGAGTCCTGGATTAGGGGGTCTCCGGACAGCCGGACTATATCCTTTGGCCGGACTGTTGGACTATGAAGATACGAGATTGAAGACTTCGTCTCGTGTCCGGATGGGACTCTACTTGGCGTGGAAGGCAAGCTAGGCAATACGGATATGCATATCTCCTCCTTTGTAACCGACCTTGTGTAATCCTAGCCTCCTCCGGTGTCTATATAAGCCGGAGGGATTTAGTCCATAGGACAAATACAATCATACCATAGGCTAGCTTCTAGGGTTTATCCTCTCTGATCTCGTGGTAGATCACCTCTTGTACTACTCATATTATCAAGAATAATCAACCAGGACGTAGGGTTTTACCTCCATCAAGAGGGTCCGAACCTGGGTAAAACATCGTGTCCCCTGCCTCCTGTTACCATCCGCCTTAGACGCACAGTTCGGGACCCCCTACCCGAGATCCACCGGTTTTGACACTGACATTGGTGCTTTCATTAAGAGTTCCACTGTGCCGTCGCCGTAAGGAATGATGCCTCGTCTCATTGTTAAAAACAACATTACCGCTGGGGGAGCCCTGGCTGTCGGCCAAACTCTCTGGCTAGGCAGTTTCATCATGACCACCCATTCGGCTGCTGCACCGACGATGACTTCTCGGGTCATCGAAAACAGCCTCCACGTCGGCTCGGAATTTGCTGAACAGATGGATCCAATGGAGCTCTCCTCCCTAAACGAGCTCTTGGATCGCATCACCGCCTTGGGAGTCGCTACGAACTATGATCGGATTGGGCTTAAACCCGATCAAAGGGAGATTAATTCTCCACCGGTCACCCATCATATCGCGGTGGTGGAGGAACAATGCGGCGATTCTTCCTCTATCTTGAGGACTAACTATGTCCGGATTCCTGAGCTCTCCGAGCCGGATACCTGTTTACGGGAGGACATCACCCAAGCCCTAAACCTAGAGTCAGGCAGCGGGCCGGACTTATTGGGCAACACTCCGGAATCTGAACTTCCAAGATTGGAAACTCCTCGGCCCCTGGATCTCAGATCGGGTAAGGGTTCGGACTGAAATCCACCCACCCACCTAGACATAGACGATCTTTCCCACATTAGGCAAGAGCCCCAGGAAACAGTACATCATTATTGGGCCAGGTTCCTCCTTGTGATGAACAAGGTTAAGGACTGTCGCGAGGAAGACGCAGTCTCATTTTTCTGCAATAATTGCATGGACAAGGGAATCCTTAAAGCCATAAGTCGCCGTGACATATCACGCTTTTCTGACTTGGCGTCCATTGTACAAAAGTACTGTGCGATGGAAAGCGCCTGAAAAACCGAAATGAAATTTTGGGATAATCCGGCTCCGAATATGCACCCAGTCCGAAGCAAAAGGGTGCACTATCATAAGACACCCAAGTTAATGACAAAGAAGCAAAACCCCCTCTACGTGGCATGGAACCGTATTGGAGGGATGGCTCAATGGACCCTGCAAAATTCATAGCACAGCGGATACCATACCAACACACAGCCTTAGAGCATGTTGGGTACTCCGGCAGGTGGCCAAAAGTGGTGAGGATCTTCTCATCCCAGATACCACAGAGCACCATCCCGGGGATAAAAATACGGTATTAACAGTCTTCGAGACCTTCGCATCAAATAATAGGCGCAAGCGAACACTCCGCAGCCTTGCCGAAATCTGCCACGTGGCAGCAGTAAATCCATGGAGTGACACGGCTATTACCTTCAATGCCAGTGACGAACCCAAAATCCGAACAGCCCGAGCACCGGCCACACTGGTCCTTAGTCCAATTGTGGACGGCTTTCGACTCACCAAAGTACTCATGGACGGAGGTAGTGGATTAAACCTTATCTATGAGGAAACTGTTCAAAAAATAGAAATAGACTAGAGCCGCATTGAGCGAAGCAGCACAACCTTCAGAGGAATCATCCCCAGTTGGGAAGCACGCTGTCTGGGAAAATCACACTAAATGTGGTATTCGGCACGCCGGAGAACTATAGGTCCGAAGAAATTACATTCCAAGTGGCCCCGTTCAGTAGCGGATACCACGCCCTTTTAGGGCGGGAGGCGTTCACGATCTTCCAAGCGATACCCCATTATGGGTACATGAAGCTCAAAATGCCCGGGCCCAACGGAATCATCACTCTCGCTAGTGATCCGGACACAGCAGTCCGCGCCGAAAACAAAACAGCCGCATTGGCCCTGGAGGCATTATCCGAAGCCTTCGTGGCCGAGGAATTAATTGCGCTGCGCTCCACAGTGGACAGGGATGACATGATACTTGACAAGAGGTCCAAGTCCACCTCTTTTAAACCAGTGGACAAAATAGTCAAATTCCAAGTCCACCCAATGGACTCTGCAAAAATAGCCTCCATCGGGGCACAGTTAAACCCCGCTGTGGACGCCGCACTACGAGAGTTCCTGTGTGAGAATTGGGACATATTCTCCTGGCATCCCTCAGATATGCCGAGAATCCCATGCAGGCTGGCCGAGCACAGCCTTATTATTCTAAAGGGATTCAAGCCGGTCAAGCAGACTCTTCGACGTTTCTCTGAACCTCAGAGACAAGCTATGGGAGAGGAACTAGCCAAGTTATTGGAGGCCGGATTCATTAGAGAAATAAAACACCCGGACTGGCTAGCAAACCTGGTGATGGTGCCAAAGAAGGACAAATCCTGGCGCCTATGTGTCGACTTCAAGGACCTCAACAAGGCTTGCCTAAAGGATCCCTTCCCCCTCCCCCGCATCGATCAAATTATCGACGCTACCGCAGGACATGATTCATTGCGTTTCCTCGGCACATACTCCGGCTACCACCAAATCAAGATGGCATAGTCCGACCAAGCCGCAACGGCATTTATCACACCATACGGCCCCTTCTGTTTCAACACAATGCCTTTTGGGCTCAAAAACGCCGGCGCAACATGTCAGCGCATGATTCAGACATGTCTAAAGAAACAGATCGGCAAAACAGTAGAGGCATACGTAGATGATGTGGTCGTCAAAACCAAACACGTCGACTCCCTAATAGACGACTTGAGGCTCACATTTGACAACCTCCGAACATACGACATCAAGCTCAATCTGGAAAAATGAGTCTTCGGCGTACCAGCCGGAAAGCTCCTGGGCTTCATTGTCTCCAGTAGATGAATTGAAGCAAATCCGGCCAAAATCTGAGCTCTGTCACAGTTAGCTATCCCAACGGACCTCAAACAAATCCAGAAATTAACCGGATGTGTGGCGGCTCTAAGCCGCTTTATCTCCCTCTTAGGAGAAAAGGCATTACCCCTTTATCGCTTCCTTCGACGCACCGAACACTTCGAGTGGACGGACGCTGCCACAGCCGGATTGGAAGAAATAAAAGCCATACTGGCAACCAACCCAATCCTAGCCGTGCCAAACATCAGCAAACCAATGCTATTGTACATTGCGGCAACTCATCAAGTGATAAGCGCAGTGCTCATCGTCGAACAAGAAACGGACGGACATAAATTCCCCGTTCAAAGGCCGGTATATTATGTATCAACTGTCCTCACTCCATGCAAACCACGGTACCCACATTATCAAAAGATAGCCTATGCAGTATTCATGGCATCCCGGAAGCTGTGATACGTCTCCGTCGTATCTACTTTTCCAAACACTTTTGCCCTTGTTTTGGACTCTAACTTGTATGATTTGAATGGAACTAACCTGGACTGACGCTGTTTTCAGCAGAATTGCCATGATGTTGTTTTATGTGCAGAAAACAAATATTCTCGGAATGACCTGAAACTCCACGGAACATCTTAGAAAAAACAATAAAAAATCCTCGCCAAAGATGAAGACCAGGGGGCCCACACCCTTCTCACGAGGGTGGGGGGCGCCCCCCTCCCTAGGGCGCGCCCCCTACCTCGTGGGCCCCCTGGAGACCCTCCGACGCCAACTCCAACTCTATATATTTGCTTTCGGAGAGAAAAAACCAGAGAGAAGAAATCATCGTGTTTTACGATACGGAGCCGCCGCCAAGCCCTAAAACCTCTCGGGAGGGCTGATCTGGAGTCCATTCGGGGCTCTGGAGAGGGGGATTCATCGTCATCATCATTGTCATCATCAACCATCCTCCATCACCAATTTCATGATGCTCACTACCGTGCGTGAGTAATTCCATCGTAGGCTTGCTGGACGGTGATGGGTTGGATGAGATTTATCATGTAATCGAGTTAGTTTTGTTAGGGTTTGATCCCTAGTATCCATTATGTTCTGAGATTGATGTTGCTATGACTTTGCTATGCTTAATGCTTGTCACTAGGGCCCGAGTACCATGATTTCAGATCTGAACCTATTATGTTTTCATGAATAAATGTGAGTTCTTGATCCTATCTAGCAAGTCTATAGTCACCTACCATGTGTTATGATCCGGCAACCCCGAAGTGACAATAATCGGGACCACTCCCGGTGATGACCGCGGTTTGAGGAGTTCATGTATTCACTATGTGCTAATGCTTTGTTCCGGTTCTCTATTAAAAGGAGGCCTTAATATCCTTAAGTTTCCAATAGGACCCCGCTGCCACGGGAGGGTAGGATAAAAGATGTCATGCAAGTTCTTTTCCATAAGCACGTATGACTATATACGGAATACATGCCTACATTACATTGATGAATTGGAGCTAGTTCTGTGTCACCCTATGTTATGACTATTACATGATGAACCGCATCCGGCATAATTATCCATCACTGATCCGGTGCCTACGAGTTTTCCATATACTGGTTTACGCTTATTTACTTTCCCGCTGCTACTGTTACAATCACTACAAAATACCAAAAACATTTCTTTTGCTGTCTTTACTTTTGTTGCCGCTACCACCACTATCATATTACTTTGCTACTAAACACTTTGCTGCAGATACTAAGTTTCCAGGTGTGGTTGAATTGACAACTCAGCTGCTAATACTTGAGAATATTCTTTGGCTCCCCTTGTGTCGAATCAATAAATTTGGGTTGAATACTCTACGCTCGAAAGCTGTTGCGATCCCCTATACTTGTGGGTTATCAAGACTAATTTTTGGCGCCATTGCCGGCGAGCATAGCTCTATTCCTTGAGTCACTTGGGATTTATATCTGCCTATCATTATGAAGAACTTGAGAGATCTAAAAACCAAGATCTATCCCTCAACTACGAGGGGAGGTAAGGAACTGCCATCTAGCTCTGCACTTGATTCACCTTCTGTTATGAGTAAGTTTGCGACACCTACACCTTCTTCTGCTATTCGTTTTGATATGTCGCATGTTATTGATGATGCCACTTCTGCTATGCATGATACTTATGATGAAACTGCTTCTATGTCTAATACTATTGTGCCCCTTGGTGAATTTCTTGATGAACAAATTGCTAGGGCTAGAGAAAAAGAAATTATTGAATCTGAATATGATGATGATAGTGATGATGAAAATATGCCTGTTATTCCTGAGGGCTATCTTTTTGATAGGGAATCTTCTGCCGCTATTTTTGCTTGCAAAGATAGATATGAGCTTAAGAGGTTATTAATTAAATGGAACAAAGAATCACTTATAGATAAAATGAGACCCGACCCTGCTTTTGCTACTTCACCTATATGTGTTCCTGATAAGGATTATGAATTCTCTGTTGATCCTGATATAGTTACTTTGGTTGAATCTGATCCGTTTTATGGCTATGAATCTAAAACTGTTGTGGCACATCTTACTAAGTTAAATGATATAGCTGCCCTATTCACTAATGATGAGAGATCACGTTACCTCTATTTACTCAAAATATTTCCGTTCTCATTAAAGGGTGATGCTAAGATATGGTTTAATTCTCTTGATCCTGGTTGTGTGCGTAGTCCCCAGGATATGATTTATTACTTCTCTGCTAAATATTTCCCTGCTCATAAGAAACAAGTTGCTTTGAGGGAAATATACAACTTTGTGCAAATTAAAGAAGAGAGTCTCCCGCAAGCTTGGGGGAGGCTTCTCAAGTTACTTAATGCTTTGCCTGATCATCCTCTTAAGAAACCTGAAATACTTGATATCTTTTATAATGGACTAACCAATGCTTCCAGAGATTCCCTGGATAGTTGTGCTGGTTCTCTTTTCAGGGAAAGAACACCGGATGAAGCTGAAATCTTATTGAATAATATGTTGACAAATGAAAATAATTGGGCACCTCCTGAGCCACCTCCTGAGCCAGCTCCTGCTCCAATTACTGAGCCTATTCTTAAACCAACTCTGAAGAAGAGAGGTGTTCTATTTCTCAGTCCCGAAGATATGCAAGAGGCAAAGAAATCTATGAAAGAGAAAGGTATTAAAGCTGAAGACGTTAATAATTTACCTCTTATTGAAGAAATACATGGTCTTAATTCACCGCCTGTTGAAGAAACTTATGATCTCAATTATTTATTTGTTGAAGAACCTCCTGACCCCGATATCCCGACACAGGTAGTAAAGGTAAATTCTCTCTATAGATATGATAAAGCTGAAGTTCCTCCTAATAAAATTGCTAGTCATTGCTTCGATGAGTTTGATAACTTTATGTATAAGCAAGACGACTTCAATGCTTATTTTGGTAGACAATTAAAAGAAAATGCTTATATGATTAGACGCTTGGGTGACTATATGGCTGATATTAAAGGTGAACTTAAACTTGTTAGCAAACATGCTTCTATGGTTACCACACAAGTAGAACAAGTACTTAAAGCTCAAAAAGAAGTGCTTGATGAAATGAATAGTAAGAAAAATGATTATGTTGTTAGAGTGGCTACTAGAACTGGTAGAATGACTCAGGAACCTTTATATCCTGAAGGCCACCCTAAGAGAATCGAGCAAGATTCCCAGAGAAATAATATTGATGTTCCTAGTTATTCTGAAAAGAAGAAAAAGGAAAAAATGATAGAACTGTGCAAACTTCTAGTGAACCTATTGCTGAACCACCAGATAATCCAAATGATATATCTATGTATGATGCTGAAACACAATCTGGTAATGAACATGAACCTAATGAAAATTTTAATAATGATGTTCATGATGATGCTCAACCTAGTAATGACGATGATGTAGAAATTGAACCTGCTGTTGATCTTGATAACCCACAATGAAAGAATCAATGTTATGATAAGAAAGACTTTGTTGCTAGGAAACATGGTAAAGAAAGGGAACCTTGGGTTTAGAAACCCATGCCTTTTCCTCCAAAACCATCCAAGAAAAAGGATGATGAGGATTTTGAGCGCTTTGCTGAAATGATTAGGCCTATCTTTTTGCGTATGCGATTAACTGATGTGCTCAAAACAAATCCTTATGCTAAATATATGAAGGATATCATTACTAATAAAAGAAAGATACCAAAAGCTGAGATTTCCACCATGCTTGCTAATTATACTTTTAAGGGTGGAATACCAAAGAAACTTGGAGATCCCGGAGTACCTACTATACCTTGCTCCATTAAAAGAAATTATATTAAAACTGCTTTATGTGATCTTGGAGCCGGTGTTAGTGTTATGCCTCTCTCTTTATATCGTAGACTTGACTTGAATAAGCTAACACCTACCGAAATATCTTTGCAAATGGATGATAAATCAACTGCTATACCTGTCGGTATTTGTGAGGATGTGCCTGTTGTGGTTGCAAACGTTACTATTTTAACGGACTTTGTTATTCTTGATATTCCCGAGGATGATAGTATGTCTATTATTCTTGGAAGACCTTTTCTTAATACTGCAGGGGTGTTATTGATTGGAACAAAGACAATGTCACTCTTCATGTTAATGGTAATGAGCATACGGTACACTTTCCGAGGAAACAACCTCAAGTTCATAGTATCAACTCCATTGGAAAAATTCCATCGATTATATTTGGAGGTTTTGAATTTCCTCTTCCTACTGTCAAGAAGAAATATGATATACTTGTTATAGGGGATGTGCATATCCCTGTTGAGGTAACTTAGTGTTATTCGAAATTTCTCCGGTTTCATGATTATCGGAATGAGTTTGTTAACAAGACTTGATCAACCTTGTTAGTGGATTCTTTTTGATGAGCATGAGATGGATGAAACTAGAAGCACAACCTTTTGTACCCTCTCTATACCTTCTGTTATTTAGTAGAAATAAAGTAAAAATAGTATTTTTCTGTCTGTTATCTGATTATCCGTGCAATATAAAAATATCCTGAAAATAAAAGTCCTCAGAATGACATGCCAATTTAATATGATTTTTTCGGGAATATTTGAGGATTTACTGTGCAAAAATTACTGCAGGAGGAGCTACCACCTGGCCACGAGGGTGGTGGGCGCCCCCCCTATAGGGCGCGCCCCCCTGCCTCGTGGGCCCATGGTGGCCCTCCTCCACTTATCCCAGCACCCATCTTCTTCCTCTGTCTCACACAAACCCGAAAAACCAACTCAAGCACGAGTTCCAGCCACTTTTGCTGTGATTTTCGATCTCCTTGCTAAAAGCACCTCTCGCAAAACTGCTTGGGGAGATTGTTCCTTGGTATGTGACTCCTCCATTGGTCCAATTAGTTTTTGTTCTAGTGCTTTATTCATTGCAAATTTGTGCTGCATAGGTGACCATGTTCTTGAGCTTGCATGTCAAATTTATATGGTTCCAAGTAGTTCTAATGCTTGATATAGGCTCTAGGCACTTGTAGGAGTAGTTGCTATCAGTTTTATTGAAGTTGGTTTACTTTTGTTTGAAGTTACTAAAAATTTTCAAAAATTTTCAGAATATAATGAGGAGATTCTTGAGGGGCTCATCAAGCCAAAGCTCGAAGGAAAAGGCACCCAAGCCTAAGTATAATCTGCCTCGCACCGC
This sequence comes from Triticum aestivum, assembly GCF_018294505.1. Lineage (NCBI taxonomy): Eukaryota > Viridiplantae > Streptophyta > Magnoliopsida > Poales > Poaceae > Triticum > Triticum aestivum. The sequence goes on along the minus strand of NC_057806.1, from coordinate 359,671,185 downwards.
GGAGATTCGGGCGTGTGAATGGCCTTCTGATGATTTCTTGAGAGCAGCCGGTATCTATGAAGATTTTCATGAATTGGCTCACAATGCAGGCCTCACCTCTTTCCTCCATGACCAATGCGATCAGTATCTCTTACTCACAAATACCTTTGTGCAAAACTTTCAATTTCATTCTAGGAACTCACCACCCACGGTGGAATTTCATTTATATGATGAGCATAAGGAGATGTCACTTTATGATTTTTGTCAGATTTATTTAGTCCCTTTTGAGGGCAAGACAAAAGAACCACATCATGATGATGTGGAGGGATTTATTAATAATATCACTGTAGGAGAAACCAGGAATGTTTCCGATGCACGAATCACTAGCATACATTTTCCTGTTTTACGTTACTTTGCATTATTTGCTAGTCGTTGTTTAATTGGACGCGGAAACTATTGAAACCTTAGTATCCCTGATTTAATTATTCTACTCCAAGGTTTATACAGTGATAACACTTTTAGTATGGGCGGTATTATTGCTAGACGGTTAAATATGAACCGTACTAAGGGCCCCATCTTTGGAGGCATTTATGCTACATGCCTAGCCGCACATTTTAACGTACCTATTAGGCATGCTGAGGAGGAAGAAAAGGTGCTGCCCCGTGTTTATCTAGATCATAAAAGTATGGTGGCACATGATTTTATTATTAAGAATAGGGCAGGAGAGCTTAAATATCAACTGTTCTTTAATAAACATCATCCTGAGACTATTACCTTGCCTGCCCCTTCTTTGTTTGATTTGACTGTAGGCACATACCTTGTTCCGTTGACGGCTATTCACGCCTACCGGAACCCTGCACCAGCCGAGGAGCCAAAACCAGAACCACAATTTGATCCTTCACGACAGTCTAACTATCAGTGGGATCCGGAGATGATTGCCAGCCAGTGGCAATCGGAGCCTTCTTCTTCCTCATCACAATACGACACCAACAACTATTATTATGGATATCCGCGAGGCCAGCCGTGGCCATAGACCAACTTAGGCCAAAAGCCTAAGCTTGGGGGAGTATGTATTTCTCACCGTCATTACATTTATGTTCACACACACTCATTGCTAGATGTCGGTGCTCATACTTTTTCATTGTATCATCCATGCTAATTTATTTTCTTTTTCCTGCTTTCTTCTTTTATGTTTGTTAAACCTTAAGAAAAACAAAAAAAAATAGTAGTCGTTTATTTTTCTGCTGTAGTTGTAGTAATTAAAAAGAAAACCCAAAAATATTTCCCGTTCTTCTTTTGCTTGTTGGGAGCTTTCCTGTGTAAATAGTTTTATTCCTTTTCTTTTCTTTGGGGGTCAGTAGGAGAAGACCATAATTAAATTGTTGAAGTGGCTCTTATATGCATCATTGTTGATTTAACCCAGAGCCCATATTGCCTTGTCTTCTCCTGTTTATTGAATGCTCGCAGATTCCAGCTTAGTGCAATGCACGTACACTCTTATTATTATTCACACCATTCGGTCGTGCAAGTGAAAGGCAATTATGATGATATATGATGGACTGACTGAGATGAGAAAAGCTGGTATGAACTCGACCTCTTTTGTTTTTGTAAATATCATGAGTCCCTCGTTCTTGATTTAGCTTATTATGAATAAACATGTTTGCAATGACAATTAGAGATCGTAGTTGCTTGTGCCATGCTTGATTAGCTATGAGTTATAATGATTTACCTTGTGTGCCAACATGCTATTGAGATGATTATGATGTGGTATGATGAGGTGGTATCCTCCTTTGAATGATTTAAGTGACTTGACTTGGCACATGTTCACGCATGTAGTTGAAACAAATCAACATAGCCTTCACGATATTTATGTTCATGGTGGATTATATCCTACTTATGCTTGCATCCAATGTCTATTAATTTTAATGCATGTACATGGCTGTTGTCGCTCTCTAGTTGGTCGCTTCCCAGTCTTTTGCTAGCCTTCACTTGTACTAAGCAGGAATACTGCTTGTGCATCCAATCCCTTAAACCCCAAAGTTATTCCAGATGAGTCCACTATACCTTCCTATATGCGGTATCTACCTGCCGTTCTAAGTAAATTTGTATGTGCCAAACTCTAAACCTTCAAATAAACATTCTGTTTTGTATGCTCGAATAGCTCATGTATCAGCCAAGGTTGTCCTTATCTTCCGTGTTAGGAGGGTTATTCTCAAGAGGAGTGGACTCCGCTCCTCACTCACGAGAAAATGGCTGGTCACCGGGATGCCCAGTCCCATGCTTTATGCAAACTAAATCAAATTAATTGCAAACAAAACTCCCCTTGGGACCTGATGTATGTTGGAGGCACTCGTTGTTTCGAGCAAGCCATGGATTGATGTTTGTTGGTGGAGGGGGAGTATAAACTTTACCATTCTATTTGGGAACTACCTATAATGTGTGTAGCATGGAAGATATCACCATCTCTCGGTTGTTATGTTGACAATGAAAGTATACCGCTCAAAATTCAATTTATCTCTATTGCAAAACTGAGCTCTAGCACATCTACAAATCCCTGCTTCCTACTGCGAAGGGCCTATCCATTTACTTTTATGTTGAGTCATCACCCTCTTATTAAAAAGCACTAGCTGGAGAGCACAACTGTCATTTGCATTCATCACTATTAATTTATGTTGGGTATGACTATGATTGGATCTCTTTTACCATGAATTACAATGTCTAGTTAGTCCTTGATCTTTAAAGGTGCTCTGCATTTATGTTTTGCGGTCTCAGAAAGGGCTAGCGAGATACCATTTTGTTATATCATATTATGATTGTTTTGAGAAAGTGTTGTCATCCGAGATTTATTATTATGGCTTGCTAGTTGATTATGCTATTGATATGAGTAATTATGAGACCTGAGAATTATTGCAAATGTGGTTAGTTATGATCTATGCTGAAAACTTGAATGTTGGCTTGACATAGTTACAACAACAAGAGCAAACAGAGTTTGTAAAAGTTTTTCTTTCTTTCTTTTCATTTTGTCAACTGAATTGCTTGAGGACAAGCAAGGGTTTAAGCTTGGGGGAGTTGATACGTCTCTGTCGTATCTAGTTTTCCAAACACTTTTGCCTTGTTTTGGACTCTAACTTGTATGATTTGAATGGAACTAACCCGGACTGACGTTGTTTTCAGCAGAATTGCCATGATGTTGTTTTATGTGCAGAAAACTAATATTCTCGGAATGACCTAAAACTCCATGGAACATCTTAGAAAAACAATAAAAAATCCTCGCCAAAGATGAAGACCAGGGGGCCCACATCCTTCTCATGAGGGTCGGGGCGCCCCCCCCCCCCCTAGGGCGCCCCCCCTACCTCGTGGGCCCCCTGGAGACCCTCCGACGCCAACTCCAACTTTATATATTTGCTCTCGGAGAGAAAAAACTAGAGAGAAGAAATCATCACGTTTTACGATACAGAGCCACCGCCAAGCCCTAAAACCTCCCGGGAGGGCTGATCTGGAGTCCGTTCGGGGCTCCGGAGAGGGGGATTCGTCGCCGTCGTCATCATCAACCATCCTCCATCACCAATTTCATGATGCTCACCGCCGTGCATGAGTAATTCCATCATAGGCTTGCTGGACGGTGATGGGTTGGATGAGATTTATCATGTAATCGAGTTAGTTTTGTTAGGGTTTGATCCCTAGTATCCATTATGTTCTGAGATTGATGTTGCTATGACTTTGCTATGCTTAATTCTTGTCACTAGGGCCCAAGTGCCATGATTTCAGATCTGAACCTATTATGTTTTCGTGAATATATGTGAGTTCTTGATCCTATCTTGCAAGTATATAGTCACCTACTATGTGTTATGATCCGGCAACCCCGAAGTGAGAATAATCGGTACCACTCCCGGTGATGGCCGTGGTTTGAGGAGTTCATGTATTCACTATGTGCTAATGCTTTGGTCCGATTCTCTATTAAAAGGAGGCCTTAATATCCCTAAGTTTCCAATAGGACCCCGCTGCCACGGGAGGGTAGGACAAAAGATGTCATGCAAGTTCTTTTCCATAAGCACGTATGACTATATACGGAATACATGCCTACATTACATTGATGAATTGGAGCTAGTTCTGTGTCACCCTATGTTATGACTGTTACATGATGAACCACATCCAGCATAATTATCCATCACTGATCCGGTGCCTACGAGTTTTCCATATACTGGTTTACGCTTATTTAGTTTCCCGCTGCTACTGTTACAATCACTACAAAATACCAAAAACATTACTTTTGCTGTCTTTACTTTTGTTGCTGCTACCACCACTATCATATTACTTTGCTACTAAACACTTTGCTGCAGATACTAAGTTTCCAGGTGTGGTTGAATTGACAACTCAGCTGCTAATACTTGAGAATATTCTTTGGCTCCCCTTGTGTCGAATCAATAAATTTGGGTTGAATACTCTACCCTCGAAAGCTGTTGCGATCCCCTATACTTGTGGGTTATCAAGCTGCAACACTACTTTCAAGAGTGTTCAATTACAATAGCCTCGGAGGTGCCACTCAATGACATTATAAACAACCGCGACGCCACGGGCCGGATTGCCAAATGGGCCATTGAGCTCCTCCCGTTCGACATAACATACACACCCCGGCGAGCCATTAAATCGCAAGTATTGTCCGACTTTGTCGCCGAATGGACGGAAGCCGAACTCCCTAAAGAGTACGACGCATGCTCCAATTGGATCATGCACTTTGACGGCTCCCAAATGCTGGCTGGTCTAGGGGCTGGCGTTGTCCTGACGTCCCCTACCGGAGATACAATTCAATACGTACTCCAGATATTGTACACAGACTCCAACAACGCAGCCGAATACGAAGCCCTGTTACATGGTCTTTGGATGGCAGTTTCCATGGGCATTCAACGCCTGGATGTGCGGGGGGATTCGAACCTCGCAATATCCCAAATAAATGGAGACTTCGATGCCAAGGATCCGAAAATGGCGGCCTATCACAACGCTGTCCAAAAGATGTCAGCTCGGTTCGAGGGGCTCGAATTTCACCATGTGGCTCGGGAAAACAATCAGGCGGCGGATATCCTTGCCTACATCGGTGCAAAACGCGATGCGGTCCCCCCAACATCTTTTTGGAGAGGTTGTTTAAGCCATCCGTGGTATGGGAAGGGGACACCGGTAACAATAGTCCGGACCCGGCCAAAATGCCCGATACCGAACATTCTGACATAATCGGAGGCTCTGCCACCGAAATAACACCTTCAGCCCACGTAATAATGGCCATCATCGCCCCGTGGACAGAACCATTCCTGGCTACCTAACTAGGCAGGAACTCCCTAAGGACCAAAATGAGGCACGCTGCATAATGCGGCAATCTAAAGCCTACAGGGTCCACGAGGGAGAGCTTTATAAGAAAAGCACTACCGGAGTCCTTCAAAGGTGCATCTCCGAAGAGGAGGGGCAGAAGCTTTTGGCAGAAATTCATGCCGGACTCGGCGGCCACCATGCCGCAGCCTGGGCCCTTGTAAGCAAGGCCTTCCGTACAAGTTTTTATTGGCCAATGGCCCGGGTAGACGCACAGGACTTGATCCAATGCTGCATCGGTTGCTAGCCTTTTGCAAACCAAAGACACATGCCACCCACTGCCCTCCAAACAATCCCCATTACCTGCCCCTTCACGGTCTGGGGGCTTGACATGGTTGGACCCCTTAAAGGGGGAACCCACAAGAGAAAATACCTACTGGTCATGGTGGATAAATTCACCAAATGGATAGAAGCCAAACCTGTTAAAACGGCCAAATCCGGACCGATGATAGACTTAATATCCGGGGTTGTACACCGTTATGGCGTCCCCCACAGCATCATCACTGACAACGGCACGAACTTCACGGCTGACGAGGTAAAACTCTGGTGTAGCAACATGGGCATCAAGCTCGATTATGCTTCTGTCTATCACCCACAAACTAACGGCCAAGTTGAGCGAGCAAATGGTCTTATCATGCGCGGCATCAAACCAAGATTAGTGCGGTCCTTAAAGGAATCTAACACGCACTGGGTAGAGGAGCTTGACTCCGTACTCTGGGGGCTGCGGACCACGCCGAATCGTACTACCGGTTACACACCCTTTTTATGGTGTACGGCACAGAGGCGGTTCTGCCCTGCGACATAATTCATGACTCACCTCGAGTGCGCATGTACGAAGAAAGAGAAGCCGAGCTCGATCGGGAGGAAAGTCTGGACGCCCTGGAGGAGGAGCGCGGCGTGGCAAAAGCCTGTTCCGCATTCTATCAGCAGCAGGCTCGAAGATATCAAAGCAGAGAAGTACGGGCCAAAACTTATAACATTGGCGAGCTAGTTCTACGCCTGCCGGAGAAGAAAAAGACCAAGCTCGAGCCCAAATGCGAAGGTCCCTTCATTATTGACCAAGTTCTGACTGGTGGAGCATACCGTCTGCGGGATGCATCGAATAATCGGCTTGAGCCGAACCCATGGAACGCAGCCAGGCTCCGAAGATTCTACGCCTAGCGCCGGACTCTATGTTCGTCTCCTTCCTCTATCCATTTTTTGCACATACATTATCTGTTTTTTTCTCTTTCTTTCTTTTATTCTTTATCAAGGCCTTCAAGGGCCAACTTGTGCCTTGCTTCCACACTATTGACGCGCTAACCGTGCTCATTATACCTAGGGGCTTCTTACACAGAAGCCTAATTATTTATCTGGGCTTCATGCCCCGCACATGTGTTATTCTTCCGCATGTACCTTTTCTTCGCCATTATATGCATCGATATGACTTAAGTTTTGGCCAAGCTGGGTTACCTGGCTCTTGTATTTATGCCCTACGTTCCCGTTAATTCGGCTAGGGCATAAGGGGAGCACCTCTGCGATTGTTACTACCGGGTTAGCCGGATGTGTACCTCAGACTGGGTGAAGCCGAAAGCTAGCTTTCTTAAGGGAATATTCGATCGGTGAACAAAAGATGACTTTTTTATTTTCCAAATGTGCCCCCAGATGTTTTTGCCTGCGTCTCCTGTCGCAGTCCGGACATGCACTTTAGGGCATGCGTACCCAGGGAAAGGAACCCTTAACGGAACTATTCTCCCTGGAAGATGTTTCTTACTATCGATGTAATATAACATAACTAGTTGGGTACTTGTCTGTTCAAGCACTAATGACCCCTACGCCTGGTTTCCACGCATACCCTGGTTCTTATATAACTGAGCGGGTATTCGGATACACTCCGGACTATCGGTTCCCGAGGTTGAAGTGAAAAGGTCTGCCATGTCTAGAAGGCATTATACATGTCACTTTATAATCCGGCTAGAAGGCATTATACATGTCACTTTAATTACATAGTCATGTAGACTGACTAAATTCCTCTTCTATACCATCCAATAGGCTGTCTAGCCTACAATCCTGTTGGGAATACTTTGCGGCTAATTCTACTTGCCCATATACTAAGCTAACGGGGATCTCTTTCCCATCGGGCCCCACAGGTCCGACCTCGGCCATGTGGTTTGGGTCAGCCTTGGTATACCGCGTCTTCACCATGGCCCAGGCTTCCCTGGCACCTTGACAGCAGGCCGATATCTTCCATAATCGGAAGCGCCACCGTGCTCCCTCGAGCTTCTCCGCAAGCTCTCCAATGCCTGCTGGCAGGGAGATGGATGGCCATCAGGCCTGGGCAATACTTTGCATCACCTGCCGAACTTGTTCGTGCAGTTGTGAGAGCTCGGGTAGAAGATCACCTGCAGACCTGGGCATCTCCTCCGCGGGATGATGTCACACCCTAGCTAGTCATGCATTAGAGTGTTGCATCATGTTTACTTTTTCATCAGAAACTTGAAATGGGGATGACAGAACCCCCAGTCCCCTCTGATAACCAACTAGGGTTTACTAAAATAATTTTCAATGAACCTGAAATGCCCTTCTAAAATGCCCATCATTTTTGCCCTGGTTCAGAACCTCTGCCAAAAATGGTGCACACTTTTCTAGGCCATCCTAGGGTTCTTGAGTTAAATCATAACTATTTGAATTTGGGCATTTAAAATAATATAAAATATTTAAATGCTCAAATATCTCCAAACTAAAATGTTTCATGCTGGAAATAATCCAACCATGAGCCAGGAGTAGTTTGGTGATTTTTAGAATTGCCTAGGTATTTTATTTAATTCAACAAAGTTGCAGATTTATTAAATAAAACAGAAAACAGAAGAAAAAGGAAAAAGCTTACCTGGCGCCACCGCAGGCCACTAGCCAGCCCAGCCGGCCCAGCACTGTGCTGGCCCGTGCCAGCCAGCTGCTTCCCCTCGCCAGAGCAGGCAGGGAGGTGAGCATGGCGCGCCCGAGCTCGCCACGCACCACCCAGCCTCTCTGCATCGCCCTGGTCGCCGTTGCGCCGCGTGGATCGTCTTCTGGTCGTCGCCCCGACCTCGCCGACACCCCATTCACTCTCCCCGGTTCTCCCTCGCTCTCTCCCTCTCACGGCCGAACACCACCGTCGCCGCCGTTCGCCGTAGCCACTACTCCGGCCACCCCTCGCTTCCCCGAGTAGCTCAGAAGTTCCGCCTCGACTCCCTCTTCCTCCCCACCGCTCCACGAGTCCCCGGAAGCCCTGCATCGCCGCCACGTCGCCGTTCCCCCTTCGGACTCCGACCACCGTCGCCGACGAATTCGCCGTCTCCAGCGCGTCCCCGAGCCCGCTTCGACGCCCACTGCAACCGCGGTGAGCTACGCCACCGTTTCCCTTCTTCCCGGCTCTCTCCCGACCCCTAGGCCCTAGCCCCACCGCGGCCGAAAGCTTCACGCCGCCGGCGATGTCGCCGTCGTGGCCACGGTCGCCGTAGCGCCCAACCGAGCTCACCATCGTGCTCCACATCTCACTAGGAGCACGTAGCACGCTCCAACCCCCCCTAACGTCCTGCAACACCGTTCCCGTGCACGACCGAACCCCGGCAGCCGCAACCGAGCTCGCCGCCGTCGACTCCGGCCACCCCGACCCCAACTGACTCCGCCAAGAGCCGCGGGTCGTCCTCAGCTTCACTCCGGTGGTCGCCACGTTCCATTTGGTGGCCGAAACGACCAAAAGCACTATCGCCGCCGCACTGTTGGTCGCCGCCGGCCAGAACTCCGGCGAGCTGACGTGGCCTAGTTGATTAACCACTAATCCACCCCCTACAGACGCTGACAGTGGGCCCCAGGGGTTAGTCAAAGCTAACCAGCCCGGGGTCAACGCGGGATTAGCCCCTGTGACACTGACGTGTGGACCCCACACGTCAGGTTTGACCCGAGCCAGCTCTGTTGACCTGCTGATGTCACTATGATGTCAGGCTGACGCAGTAATTGAATTTCTGGATTTAAATTAAATCAGGAAATTCCAGAATATTATTTAAACTTCAAAAATTCATAACTTTTATTCTGTAACTCCAAATTGGACAAATAATATATGAAAAATGATCAGAAAAATCCAATCTATCCATCTGTACCATTTTCATGCATGATCAAACAAGTTAAGTTGATGTTTCAATCAGAACAAGAAAGGCACCTTAAAAGGCCATATTTGAATTTGAAATTTGAATCTTTGATTCAAATTTGTTCAAACCCTTCTGGTTTTAGTTGCATTAGCCCAACACACTCATATTGCCATGTTTCATGCATGCATCATATTGTTGCATATTGTTTGGTGATGTTTGTGTATCGATGTCCTTTGCGACAGGATCTGTCCCCGAGGAGTACCGTGATTACCCTAACGAGGAATCGTATCCGTGCAACGAACCATCAGGCAAGCAACCAACCATTTGATCATATCGATACAATCCCATGTTCTCGCTCCTGCTCTCTTTTACTGCATTAAGACAACGCGATTCAAACTGCTGTGTGCTACGGTAGTTGAACCCATTTCCTCTGCATGACCTGTCATTGCCACAGTAACTAGATGAAACCCACTAGCATGTGTAGGAGTTGATTGAGCCATATGTATGTGTTGTTCCTACCTTGCTATGCCTGCTATGCTTAGAGTCGTGTCAGGTCTGGTTCATCTGGGTGATGGGCTAGAGTGAAATGATTATGTCGGTAACGAGAGTGGTGTGGTGAACACGATTTAGTAAAGGTATCGATGAGAGGCCATGTAGGAGTACATGGTGGGTTGTTTCATTGAAGCCGACCTTAAGCACTGAGATCTGTATGTGTGATTTAAGATACAGCTACTACCATGCATTGGGCCCTGAAATATGACCCCGCTCGACTTCTTAATCACCCTAGCTCTCTGTCCAGGAGTTGCAAGTAGTTTCTGGTGTTTGTAGCCTACTGGAGGCCGTGGACAGCGCTGACCGTAGGGGTGGGCTGTGATGCGGTAGGTACGTGGCCGGGTGTACCGAATACCCGTTAGGTATCTCGGGAACCCTGTTCACATCGTTCGGGGCCGTATGGGAAACCTCGGCCGGACTCCCTGCGGATGGAACCTGAATAGGCGATAAACCTGGACTAGAGGCTTAAGTGTTTAGGTAGGTCGTGGTCTACACCCACGTCGGCTTTCGCTTGAAGTCTGCCGAGCACATGTCGTGTGCAGACGCTAAGTGGTGGAAACATGTATGAAGAAGTACACCCCTGCAGGGTTAACATGATCTATTCGAATAGCCGCGTCCGCGGTAAAGGACTACTTGGTTGCCTATACAGTTCATAGACAAGTAAATGGAAACTACTAAAAGCCTCAAGATAAGTGTGAGTGCCGAGGATGGCTCTTCCGTAGGAAGACGGAGGTGGATCCTCGGTAGTGTATTGAAGTGGTGAGTAGTGGACTCGAGTGCGCAAAACTATTTCAAATGGAGTATCGTAGGATAGCCTAGCCAAGAGTCAAAGCTGGCTTGCTGCAATAACTCCACCAACCCTTCTTGATACTATGCATGTATGTAGGATCTGATGTAAGTCTTGCTGAGTACCTTTGTACTCATGTTGCTATAATCTACATTTTTACAGAAGACGCTGCAACCCCTTCTGATGGGTTCTATGTAGACGTTGACATCAACGAGTAGGCTAAAGACCCAGGTGGTGACCCTGAGCTTGTGAAGGACCACATAGTATAGTCAGGCTTTCCAAGCCTCTTTTATTTTACTAGTTGTCTGTACTCAGACAAGTTACTTCCGCTGTTGGCTTGTATGATTGTATGACTTGTATGTTGGGTCGTGAGACCCGTACCTTTGTGTGTATGTTATGTATGGCTCACTGAGCCTTAAATAAAGTACTTGTGTCGTAGAGTCATGTTGTGATGCTTCGTTGTATTTGCACATATCGAGCATATTGTGTGTATGATTGAAATGCTTGGTATGTGTGGGATCTGACTATCTAGTTGTTTATCTTTAGTAGCCTCTCTTACCGGGAAATGTCTCCTAGTGTTACCGCTGAGCCATGGTAGCTTGCTACTGCTCTGGAACACTTAGGCTGGCCGGCATGTGTCCTTCTTCGTTCCTGTGTCTGTCCCTTCGGGGAAATGTCACGCATTGAGTACCGGAGTCCTGTTAGCCCGCTACAGCCCGGTTTACCGGAGTCCTGCTAGCCCAGTGCTACAGCCCGGACCCACTTGCTGATGACCGACACGTTCGAAGCTGGGTCATGGATGCCTGTCCCTGTAAGTCTGTGCCACTTTGGGTTTACGACTAGTCATGTCAGCCCGGGCTCTTTATCATATGGATGCTAGCGGCACTATCATATACGTGAGCCAAAAGGCGCAAACGGTCCCGGGAAAAGGTAAGGCGACACCCGTGGGAATACCGTGCGTGAGGCCGCAAAGTGATATGAGGTGTTACCAGCTAGATCGATGTGACATCGAGTCGGGGTCCTGACAGCGTTGGCATCAGAGCCGGACTGCCTGTAGGTTCTCCAAGCCAAACTGGTCGATGTTGAGTCTAGAAATTCTTTAGTTATATGTAGGGGAATTGTTTGTGGGATGGAACGTAAGGCTCTTTTTACTCCTTATATCTTATGACTTTCTGATCTGAGTCAGTCCATTCTTCCACCGGGGGTTAAGGAATTAGGATCTGCTCTCTCTATCAGGATCACGAGTTACTAATCAGTAGTACCTTATAAGTTTGATGGTTACAAGCCTAGTTCAGTTCTACTACCACATTATGTTGTAAGAATGGTTTCAAGACTTGATATGATGATGTTGAGTGTGTACAAAATCCTTTGTCAAATGTCTCAATATCCTTTTTGAGCATTTACAGCTGTTATGCTGCCGAAATTTTGCTAGAAATTCTAATGCCTTTGCATTATAATTGTGCTTTCAGATGGCCACTCGCGACCTCAATCAAGTGGTTCGCCTGACTCGGTGCCTAGATGTACCCGGCCATACTGCTAAGTTGGTCAGGGTAATGACTGAGGCTGGATACCGCTGGTATCCTGAGTACACGGTCGAAGAGCAATTCCGAGACTTTAATCAAAGCCAGTATCTCTGCACTGTCAGGATATTTCCATCTTATCCTGGATCCACTGAGCCTCTTCACTGCTCCTATGGACTCGGGGTTACTATCGAGATGGCTGTGCAGGATGCCGCCTACTCTATGATGACCATTATGCGAGTCAGATCTGGTCTATTTCGGGACTCTGATTTCCGGTATATGCCAGGATCACTTCCGGGAGCACAAGGATATTTTCAGGCTATATATGCTGACTCCACTCAGGAGGATTCACGGACTCGCACCACTGCTGAGATGCTCGAGGATAAGGACCGTGAAAATCGGGCCTTAAGGCTAGAGCTCTTCAATACCCGTGCCGACCACTGGGCCACTTTGACTCGGTTCGCACCGGCGGTGCAAGCTGGATTTTCAGATATGCGCGATCTCTATCCTGTGAGATCTGCTCTGCCGGACGTGATGGTTTGGCGTGATGTAGGAGGCATCACCCCACCTCGCGGTCCCCGCAGGCCACCGTTTGCTGGTCCAAGACCTCATCCTAGCCCCTATGGTCCACAAGCTCCGCGAGATCGTCTGTTTCCGGATGATCATGTTGAACTTCCGGGCTATGGAGGTGACTTCTACGAGGACTACTACGGATCGGTCTGAGTTAGTAGTAGTATCACTAGTTCGCACTAGATGTGTCGTCTATCGTCCCGCGTGACTCGTGGGTTATGACCTAGTTTGTACTCTTTCCGGAGTTGTAGAAAAATAATGTATAGGAGCTTGGGAATGCCTCCGATGAGATGTAATCCTCTTTTCACCGTAATAGTACTTTGTTTGGTCTTGTACTAAACCTTGTATGGTGTGTATGACGATGGAATAAAGAAGCAGTTTCTGTATCTACCATGTCATACGGATGATCATCTTGCATTCCGAGTTATTTCTTACATTATGTATTCCATGTCGGAATTTCATCATTCTGACTAAATCATTGTCTTGTCTACCTAGGATGGTCAACACGCGCGCTAACCCTGCCTCTCAAGAGCAGGCCGAAGGCAGTGAAGCCAGGGATGTAAATCTGCCTCATCCTCCTTCACTAGCCGAGGTTATGATGGAAGCTGAGAGAAACAAGCGGGAGACAAACCGTTTGTTAGAGCGTATTGAACAGAATACAGCACACCATCAGAGGGCTAACGTGGTGTCACTCAGTGATTTTATCAAATTGCATCCACCCACGTTCCACCACTCCGTCGAGCCTCTCGACGCTGATGACTGGCTTCGCAGTATCTCTCACAAGCTGCGTTCTGCGCTGGTAGCGGAGGCTGACAAGGTCACCTTTGCTGCATATCATCTTGAAGGCCCCGCCAGTCTATGGTGGGAGAATTATGGAGCTATGCGCCCAGCAGGCCATGTCACAACTTGGGCTGAATTCAGCGACGCTTTCCGTGAACACCACATTCCGGAGGGTCTCATGGACCGTAAGCGTGAAGAATTTTGCAATTTCACCCAAGGCCGACTTTCTGTGGATGTCTATAGCAGGGAGTTTGGTAATCTTGCACGATATGCAACCGAGGAAGTGTCTACTGACGCCAAGAAGCAAGCAAGGTTCCGTAAGGGCCTTAGTCCTGAGCTTCGCCGCGACCTTCGTCTGCATGAGTGCACATCCTTTTCGAAACTTGTCAACAAAGCCATCAGTGCTGAAACTGGTCAGACTGACTATGACGCAACACGCAAGCATGGACGTGATATGGGTTCCTCATCCGGTGCTGGTCCTCAGAAGCGCCGCGTGTGGGTACCCAACACCGCCTTGCCACCCAGGTTCACACCGAGGCCATCTTTCCAGGCGCCTCGCCCCGCTCAACAGTCTGCTCCAGCTAAGCCCTATGGGGGTCCAACCAATAATGCTCCTCCACGTACCAGTTCCGTGACTTGTTTCAAGTGTGGGGAATCTGGTCACTATATGCGTGAGTGTCCCCAGACCAACCCCAATCAATCTGCTAAAGCTGCTGGCCGTGGCAAGCCGACAGGGAAAGTATTCCACGCTAAACCGGTCACCGCTTCACGTGGCCATGTCAACTGTATCTCTGCCGAAGAAGCTCAAGAAGATCCCAACGTCGTTCTCGGTACGCTTCTTGTTAATTGCCACCCGGCATCTGTTCTTTTCGATACAGGAGCCTCTCATTCCTTTATATCTGAAAATTATGCTCGTTTGCATAACGTTGCATTCTGTGATCTGCCGTCCACTATGGAAATCTCTACCCCTGGGTCTAGATGGCAGACCTCTAGGGTAAGTTATGGAAATGAAATCCAAGTCGACAGACTTGTTTTTCTCGCATCTTTGATAGCCCTTAAATCTTCAGACATTAATATCATTTTGGGTATGGACTGGATGTCAGCTCATCATGCCAAAATTGATTGCTTCTCTAGGACTGTTCAACTCACCCATCCTTCGGGGAAGATAGTCAATGTTTTGACTCGAATAGCCAAGCGACAATTATATTCTCTTAACGCCAGCCCTTTGCCAGACCTTGAGGACGTTCCGGTAGTCCGTGACTTTCCGGATGTCTTTCCAGAGGAATTGCCAGGTGTTCCACCTGACAGGGATGTTGAGTTCGTAATAGACCTCATTCCAGGAACCGTTCCGATTGCTAGAAGACCTTATAAGATGGCACCCCTAGAACTAGCCGAGCTTAAGAAACAACTCGACGAATCCTTGAAAAAGGGTTTCATCCGACCTAGCTCATCTCCGTGGGCTTGCCCCGTCCTATTCGTCAAGAAGAAGGATGGTACGGACCGGATGGTTGTAGATTACCGACCTGTCAACTTGGTCACAATCAAGAACAAATATCCACTTCCCAGGATCAACGACCTGTATGATCAGCTCGCTGGATCCTCAGTCTTTTCCAAGATGGATTTGAGGTTGGGATACCATCAAATCAAAATCAGAAACGGGGACATTCCTAAAACGGCCTTTGTTACTCGTTATGGCCAATACGAGTACACCGTTATGTCCTTCGGTTTAACCAACGCTCCAGCCACTTTTTCTCGGTTAATGAACTCAATCTTCATGGAGTATTTGGATAAATTCGTCGTAGTTTATCTCGATGACATACTCATATACTCCAAGAACGAGGAAGAACATGCCGAACATCTAAGACTAGTGTTGCAAAAACTTCGAGAGCATCGCCTTTATGCCAAATTTTCTAAATGTGAATTCTGGTTGCCAGAAGTGACCTATCTGGGTCATGTAATATCTGGTAAAGGTATTGCTGTCAACCCTGAGCGAGTTCAAGCCGTCCTTGATTGGACTCCACCCGAATCGGTCAAGCAAGTTCGGAGTTTTCTGGGCTTAGCAAGTTATTGTCGTCGCTTTGTCGAGAACTTCTCCAAAGTTGCCAAACCTCTAACCGAACTCCTCAAGAAAGATAAGAAGTTCGAATGGACTCCACAATGTGAGCACAGTTTTCAGGAACTGAAAAGACGTCTGACTTCTGCTCCTGTGCTGGTACCGCCAGACTTCTCCAAGGACTTTGTTATCTACTGCGACGCCTCGCGACAAGGACTAGGTTGCATTCTCATGCAAGATCGACACGTAATTGCTTACGCTTCACGGCAATTGCACCCACATGAGGAGAATTATCCTACTCATGATCTAGAACTTGCAGCCGTAGTCTATGCACTTAAAACCTGGCGACATTACCTCCTCGGTAATCGTTGCGAAATATTCACTGATCACCAAAGTCTGAAGTACATTTTCACCCAACCGGATCTGAATCTCAGGCAAAGACGTTGGGTTGAATTGATCACAGACTTCGACTTAGGAATAACCTACACCCCAGGGAAAGCCAACGTCATGGCTGATGCGCTAAGTCGTAAATCTTATTGTAACAACCTGATGTTACAACAAAGTCAACCGCTTCTCCATGAGGAATTTCGGAAGCTTAACCTTCACATTGTACCTCAAGGTTTTCTTTCCACCTTGGTGGCGAAACCTACTCTTACGGATCAAATCATCGCTGCCCAAAAGCGAGATAAGGGAATATCTAAAATCAAAGAGAACATTGCTAGCGGAGGTGTTAGTTGTTTCTCCACAAATGATCAAGGTGTTGTGTACTTTGAGAATCGTCTAGTGGTTCCCAAGAACCAGCATCTACGGCAGTTGATCCTTAAGGAGGCTCATGAATCTCCTCTCACCATTCATCCCGGTAGTACTAAGATGTATCAGGACCTACGCCAGAGGTTCTGGTGGACTAGGATGAAGAGAGAAATTGCTCAGTATATTGCAAATTGCGACGTCTGTCGTCGTGTAAAAGCAGAGCACCAACGGCCTGCTGGCACCCTTCAACCCTTAGCTATTCCTGAATGGAAATGGGATAAAATTGGTATGGATTTCATTACCGGTTTTCCCAGGACCAAGAGAGGGAATAATGCTATTTTCGTCGTGGTCGATCGTCTTTCCAAAGTAGCTCATTTCTTACCTGTTCGTGAGAGTATAACCGCTAGTCAGCTGGCAGACTTATACATCTCCCGAATAGTGTCTCTCCATGGTGTTCCTTTGGAAATCAATTCGGATCGAGGAAGTCTTTTCACCTCTCGATTTTGGGAAAGTTTCCAAAATGCTATGGGAACCCGTCTCTCCTTTAGCACCGCTTTCCACCCTCAATCAAGTGGTCAAGTGGAACGCGTCAACCAAATTCTAGAAGACATGCTTCGAGCCTCTGTTATCTCGTTCGGAATGGACTGGGAGAAGTGCCTTCCATTTGCCGAATTCGCTTACAACAACAGCTATCAATCTAGCTTGGGTAAAGCCCCTTTTGAAGTTCTCTATGGACGACGATGTCGAACACCCCTTAACTGGTCAGAGACCGGGGAAAGACAATTCTTTGGCCCGGATATGATTCAGGAAGCAGAAGAACAAGTTCGTATCGTTCGTGAAAAGTTGAAAACAGCCCAATCTCGTCAAAAGAGTCAATATGACCGAAAACACAAGGCTATGACTTTCGAGGTTGACGAGAAGGCTTACCTTCGGGTCACCCCTCTGAAGGGAACCCATCGTTTCGGTATCAAAGGCAAATTGGCTCCTCGATACATTGGACCTTTTCGCATTCTTGCCAAACGAGGAGAAGTTGCCTACCAATTGGAACTACCTCCGCACCTCTCCAGAGTTCACGATGTCTTCCACGTTTCTCAACTCAGGCGTTGCTTCTCGGATCCTATCCGTGAAGTGGACCACGAAACGCTTGATCTCCAAGATAATCTTACATATCGGGAGTACCCCATTCGTATCCTCGATCAAACCGAACGTACCACGCGACGTCATAATATCAAGTTTCTCAAGGTTCAATGGTCGCACCATTCTGAAGATGAAGCAACCTGGGAAAGGGAGGATCGTCTTCGACTCGAGTATCCCGCCTTCTTCTCGGAGGAACCCAAATCTCGGGACGAGATTCTTTTGAGTGGGGGTGAGTTGTCACACCCTAGCTAGTCATGCATTAGAGTGTTGCATCATGTTTACTTTTTCATCAGAAACTTGAAATGGGGATGACAGAACCCCCAGTCCCCTCTGATAACCAACTAGGGTTTACTAAAATAATTTTCAATGAACCTGAAATGCCCTTCTAAAATGCCCATCATTTTTGCCCTGGTTCAGAACCTCTGCCAAAAATGGTGCACACTTTTCTAGGCCATCCTAGGGTTCTTGAGTTAAATCATAACTATTTGAATTTGGGCATTTAAAATAATATAAAATATTTAAATGCTCAAATATCTCCAAACTAAAATGTTTCATGCTGGAAATAATCCAACCATGAGCCAGGAATAGTTTGGTGATTTTTAGAATTGCCTAGGTATTTTATTTAATTCAACAAAGTTGCAGATTTATTAAATAAAACAGAAAACAGAAGAAAAAGGAAAAAGCTTACCTGGCGCCACCGCAGGCCACTAGCCAGCCCAGCCGGCCCAGCACTGTGCTGGCCCGTGCCAGCCAGCTGCTTCCCCTCGCCAGAGCAGGCAGGGAGGTGAGCATGGCGCGCCCGAGCTCGCCACGCACCACCCAGCCTCTCTGCATCGCCCTGGTCGCCGTTGCGCCGCGTGGATCGTCTTCTGGTCGTCGCCCCGACCTCGCCGACACCCCATTCACTCTCCCCCGGTTCTCCCTCGCTCTCTCCCTCTCACGGCCGAACACCACCGTCGCCGCCGTTCGCCGTAGCCACTGACTCCGGCCACCCCTCGCTTCCCCGAGTAGCTCAGAAGTTCCGCCTCGACTCCCTCTTCCTCCCCACCGCTCCACGAGTCCCCGGAAGCCCTGCATCGCCGCCACGTCACCGTTCCCCCCCTTCGGACTCCGACCACCGTCGCCGACGAATTCGCCGTCTCCAGCGCGTCCCCGAGCCCGCTTCGACGCCCACTGCAACCGCGGTGAGCTACGCCACCGTTTCCCCCTTCTTCCCGGCTCTCTCCCGACCCCTAGGCCCTAGCCCCACCGCGGCCGAAAGCTTCACGCCGCCGGCGATGTCGCCGTCGTGGCCACGGTCGCCGTAGCGCCCAACCGAGCTCACCATCGTGCTCCACATCTCACTAGGAGCACGTAGCACGCTCCAACACCCCCCCTAACGTCCTGCAACACCGTTCCCGTGCACGACCGAACCCCGGCAGCCGCAACCGAGCTCGCCGCCGTCGACTCCGGCCACCCCGACCCCAACTGACTCCGCCAAGAGCCGCGGGTCGTCCTCAGCTTCACTCCGGTGGTCGCCACGTTCCATTTGGTGGCCGAAACGACCAAAAGCACTATCGCCGCCGCACTGTTGGTCGCCGCCGGCCAGAACTCCGGCGAGCTGACGTGGCCTAGTTGATTAACCACTAATCCACCCCCTACAGACGCTGACAGTGGGCCCCAGGGGTTAGTCAAAGCTAACCAGCCCGGGGTCAACGCGGGATTAGCCCCTGTGACACTGACGTGTGGACCCCACACGTCAGGTTTGACCCGAGCCAGCTCTGTTGACCTGCTGATGTCACTATGATGTCAGGCTGACGCAGTAATTGAATTTCTGGATTTAAATTAAATCAGGAAATTCCAGAATATTATTTAAACTTCAAAAATTCATAACTTTTATTCTGTAACTCCAAATTGGACAAATAATATATGAAAAATGATCAGAAAAATCCAATCTATCCATCTGTACCATTTTCATGCATGATCAAACAAGTTAAGTTGATGTTTCAATCAGAACAAGAAAGGCACCTTAAAAGGCCATATTTGAATTTGAAATTTGAATCTTTGATTCAAATTTGTTCAAACCCTTCTGGTTTTAGTTGCATTAGCCCAACACACTCATATTGCCATGTTTCATGCATGCATCATATTGTTGCATATTGTTTGGTGATGTTTGTGTATCGATGTCCTTTGCGACAGGATCTGTCCCCGAGGAGTACCGTGATTACCCTAACGAGGAATCGTATCCGTGCAACGAACCATCAGGCAAGCAACCAACCATTTGATCATATCGATACAATCCCATGTTCTCGCTCCTGCTCTCTTTTACTGCATTAAGACAACGCGATTCAAACTGCTGTGTGCTACGGTAGTTGAACACATTTCCTCTGCATGACCTGTCATTGCCACAGTAACTAGATGAAACCCACTAGCATGTGTAGGAGTTGATTGAGCCATATGTATGTATTGTTCCTACCTTGCTATGCCTGCTATGCTTAGAGTCGTGTCAGGTCTGGTTCATCTGGGTGATGGGCTAGAGTGAAATGATTATGTCGGTAACGAGAGTGGTGTGGTGAACACGATTTAGTAAAGGTATCGATGAGAGGCCATGTAGGAGTACATGGTGGGTTGTTTCATTGAAGCCGACCTTAAGCACTGAGATCTGTATGTGTGATTTAAGATACAGCTACTACCATGCATTGGGCCCTGAAATATGACCCCGCTCGACTTCTTAATCACCCTAGCTCTCTGTCCAGGAGTTGCAAGTAGTTTCTGGTGTTTGTAGCCTACTGGAGGCCGTGGACAGCGCTGACCGTAGGGGTGGGCTGTGATGCGGTAGGTACGTGGCCGGGTGTACCGAATACCCGTTAGGTATCTCGGGAACCCTGTTCACATCGTTCGGGGCCGTATGGGAAACCTCGGCCGGACTCCCTGCGGATGGAACCTGAATAGGCGATAAACCTGGACTAGAGGCTTAAGTGTTTAGGTAGGTCGTGGTCTACACCCACGTCGGCTTTCGCTTGAAGTCTGCCGAGCACATGTCGTGTGCAGACGCTAAGTGGTGGAAACATGTATGACGAAGTACACCCCTGCAGGGTTAACATGATCTATTCGAATAGCCGCGTCCGCGGTAAAGGACTACTTGGTTGCCTATACAGTTCATAGACAAGTAAATGGAAACTACTAAAAGCCTCAAGATAAGTGTGAGTGCCGAGGATGGCTCTTCCGTAGGAAGACGGAGGTGGATCCTCGGTAGTGTATTGAAGTGGTGAGTAGTGGACTCGAGTGCGCAAAACTATTTCAAATGGAGTATCGTAGGATAGCCTAGCCAAGAGTCAAAGCTGGCTTGCTGCAATAACTCCACCAACCCTTCTTGATACTATGCATGTATGTAGGATCTGATGTAAGTCTTGCTGAGTACCTTTGTACTCATGTTGCTATAATCTACATTTTTACAGAAGACGCTGCAACCCTTTCTAATGGGTTCTATGTAGACGTTGACATCAACGAGTAGGCTAAAGACCCAGGTGGTGACCCTGAGCTTGTGAAGGACCACATAGTATAGTCAGGCTTTCCAAGCCTCTTTTATTTTACTAGTTGTCTGTACTCAGACAAGTTACTTCCGCTGTTGGCTTGTATGATTGTATGACTTGTATGTTGGGTCGTGAGACCCGTACCTTTGTGTGTATGTTATGTATGGCTCACTGAGCCTTAAATAAAGTATTTGTGTCGTAGAGTCATGTTGTGATGCTTCGTTGTATTTGCACATATCGAGCATATTGTGTGTATGATTGAAATGCTTGGTATGTGCGGGATCTGACTATCTAGTTGTTTATCTTTAGTAGCCTCTCTTACCGGGAAATGTCTCCTAGTGTTACCGCTGAGCCATGGTAGCTTGCTACTGCTCTGGAACACTTAGGCTGGCCGGCATGTGTCCTTCTTCGTTCCTGTGTCTGTCCCTTCGGGGAAATGTCACGCATTGAGTACCGGAGTCCTGTTAGCCCGCTACAGCCCGGTTTACCGGAGTCCTGCTAGCCCAGTGCTACAGCCCGGACCCACTTGCTGATGACCGACACGTTCGAAGCTGGGTCATGGATGCCTGTCCCTGTAAGTCTGTGCCACTTTGGGTTTACGACTAGTCATGTCAGCCCGGGCTCTTTATCATATGGTTGCTAGCGGCACTATCATATACGTGAGCCAAAAGGCGCAAACGGTTCCGGGAAAAAGTAAGGCGACACCCGTGGGAATACCGTGCGTGAGGCCGCAAAGTGATATGAGGTGTTACCAGCTAGATCGATGTGACATCGAGTCGGGGTCCTGACAGATGACCCGTCAGCATACCTGCAGATATAACTCTGTCAGCTGGCTTCTTCGTCGTACTCTTTAAGGGTTCGTTCAAGCACTTACTGAAAATGCCGCGTCGAAGCCGCTTATTCTCCTCCTTGGAGTCCGCAAACTGGGCTCGAACATCTTTCAGTTCCACGCTCAGCTTGGTATTGGCGTCTTGGAGATTGTTTTTCTCCCGCCTGACCTCAATCAGCACACGTTCGCCAGCCTTTAGCTATCGTACGACATGCTGATCCTCCGGATTCTCTCCGGATTCATCTGCAACATCTATTGTTAGATCTGCAGCCACGCCGCACGCTATATGGTATCCATCATTCTTTGAAACAAATGTTACCAGTTGGGGACTTTTTAGGTTCCTTTAATGTGGCAACGGCGGCCTGAAGTTGGGTCTTGCATTCCTCCAGCTCCTGTGACAGTCGGGTATTTTTCTCTGTAAGAACCTGCACAATAGATGATCCTTAAATCAGTTCTGCTAACTGTTTCAAGTCTCAGGGGCTACTAATACACATAATCATCAGATTCGCTTACCCGTACATCCCTTAGATACTGGTCCGTTGCTCTGGCTAGACCATTTTGAGTAGCACGGAGGTAAGCATCTCCAGAATAGAAGGCATCAAATGCCTCTGGTGAGAAGCAAGCGTCACGGAGTACGGCCCGACGACGCCTATGATTCATGGCGCTCTCCACTTTTGAATTTATAGCGGATAGTCTATCCGCATCCTCTCTAGGAGGAATATCCGGCGTCCGCCCCATGTCGGCTTCCGCCTCTATATCCGGTCCTGGAGCCCGACTGGTGGAAGCATGATCGGCATCCTCATCGGACATATTCCGACGAGTGTTTTTTCTGTTAAAGAAATATGGACGTCATGACATTTTGAGAAAGACGACAACCACGGAGCAGGGTTTTTGTCATACCTTTGCGCCGGCGTCTCCGTCCTGACCGCCTTCCTTTTTGGCCTGCCCGGCCTCGGTGCCTCTTGTTGGCGAGTTGCTGCAGGTTCGGCACAGCATCCAGAATGCCTTCCCTATAAAACACCATATGTATATGGTAGGTGAAGTGTCTAAAAGGGGATCCTAGTCTTTGGAGTTGGGATTTTTTGGTTTTTCTTACGTGCGGCGCAGGAAGCAGTCCGGGATAGTCCGCCGTAATGGCCACCATGGCGTCATCACAACTTAATTGATAGAATTGCCGGTCTATCAACTCCACGGATATGTCTGGATCTTCTTCAAGTCCGGGACCGAGGACCCGGTCAGGGTCCTCTGGTTGTGGAGATGGGATGTTGACCTCCCTTATGGCTTTTTGCAGTTCCTGCTGCAAAATGGCGAGTGAGTGCCTACGATAAAGAATGCGGGAAGAATGGGAGTAAGGAGATATAACTCACCCATCTTGGAGGGTTGTACATGGAGAATCCATCCCGTGGCTTGATGCGGATGAACTCCTCTTCCTCTCCCTTGAACAACTCGGACAGAATTTTTGCTAAAGCAGCAGCATTGTTTGGACCCTTACGCCCGTAACGGGTGGCATCATCTTCCCTGTTAAAACACCACAGGAGGTGCCCTCGATATTGAAGTGGCTGCACTCCCCGCATTATGCATATTGACATAACCTCGATTACTATCAATCCTGATTGGGCCAGCGCTTTAATCCGGTTCATCAGGTAAAGGACCTCTCCGTTATCTTCCTCCTGGGGGCTCTGTGGGCGCCAGCTTCGGCGTTTCTTTAGAGGAGCATTGTTGAACTCAGGAAGATCCCGCCGAACAGGGTCCAGAAGGGGGACGTCCTCCATATAAAACCATTCCGAAGGCCAGTCCAAGGAGAAATGGCGCAGACGTGCAACATGGCATCATTGGGATTCTTAAACCATTTCGTTTAGGCTCTGTGTAAATGTTTCCCTTGTATAAACTTTTGGCATATAAAATGACCTTGATGTTTTTGGCATTATCTGTAACAACACGACTCGACGTATTAATCATGGTATAAAGGAAATAGTTGATCACCACTTTCATTGGTAGCCATTTTATTTTATATTATCATCTGTGTTCCCTCCATACCTCAGACTACCACACGTGCCTTAGTCCGGCCTTAACACCGGGGGCTGTATTTGGCCCTGCACATTTCAAGTCCGAACACCTATAGGGAGCTCTCCGGCGTCCCTATCGGCGTCTTGGGAACAGGGGTCCCCAGACTTGCCTGCCTACAGCCCACGACATGGCTCCACCAACGGCCCTATATGGCCCATCTTCACCAGCAAACACTCAAGACCCTCACGAGGGGCCAAGCCTCGCGAGGCGGACGACGCAAGACCTCCTCGGGGGCGGCCTCACTAGGCTGGCTCACGAGGGGTGAAGAGATCAAGGCAAGGGGAACCTCGTGAGGTTCTTGTGACGCAAGCTATGACGACCAAGGCCAGGTGGGCGCCAGCACGCGCAGTGTCCTCGTTTCCTCTTTGGTGCTAAAGAGGCAAGCGCAGGCGCGGAGTGTCCGTGTCAAAACCGGCGGATCTCGGGTAGGGGGTCCCGAACTGTGCGTCTATGATCAATGGTAACAGGAGACGGGGGACACAATGTTTACCCAAGTTCGGGCCCTCTCTACGGAGGTAATACCCTACTTCCTGCTTGATTGATCTTGATGAATATGAGTGTTACAAGAGTTGATCTACCTCGAGATCATATGTTGTGGTTTAAACCCTACATGTATGATGAGTAATGTCATGATCTATCGACTAGCCTGGCCTCGGTTTATATAATGTACCAGAGGCCTAGGATAACAAGAGTCCTAGCCGAATACATTGGTGGAGAGGAGTCCTTGTCTTGATCACCAATTCTTGTGGAATCTTCCTCGTATATGTCTTCGGCTGTCCGAACTGGCCCATGAGTAAACGACCATGGGGGTCCTCGGCCCAATCCAACTGATCGAGAGACGATGTAGTGAGTACCCCCTAGTCCAAGACACCGTCAGTAGCCCCCTGAACCGGTCTTCAAGTTGGGGACGCTCCTCGGTTCTTCTGAACTGTTCTTCGTTTTCGGTCATCGGTCTTGAAAACTGGTTCAACAAATCTTCCCATCTTCTATCTTGAGGATTACCGAGCTAAATCTGAAGATCTCACATGTCGGGTATCTGAGGAGCCCTTTAAGTCTTCGGCCTTTATCAATGCCTTGTTATTTTTATGCCACACATCGGGTTTGAAGTTGTTCCCAGGCGGCAGAGTCCTCTTGCATCCGAGCTCCAATGTTGGACTACATTTGAGGTATCTTTTGCAGCCGAGCACCAACGTCGGACTGCTTCCGAGCTCCAACGCCGGAATGTATCCGAGATCCAACGTCGGACTATGTCCAAGCTCAAACGCCGGACTGTATCTGAGCTCCAACGTCGGACTATATCCGAGGTGTCATAAATCACCTTGGTTAAAAAAGTTGAAGGAGTTTTCTCGGGGGTTTGGTGCGACATATGCCAACGGATGGCTTATCATGGTGGGGGCGAGTAGGACGTCGCCGGTGCCTGGAAATGGGATGAGGCGAAGACATACACGCCGGTGAATCTTACCCAACTTCGGGGATCTCCGGGGAGATAATACCCCTACTGCTGCTCTACGGGGTCTCCGCATGATCACTATGGCCAAGTGTTTTACACGGTTGCTCCTTGAGCTGTTTTTGGTGGTAGAAGAGGGCAAGGCTAGCTCTCTCCTTCTATCTGGTATGGTCACGAACTATTGGGATCCAACCCCTTGCATGGGTGCCCTAGGGGGTTTATATAGGCCTACCCCCAGGGGTACAATGGTAATTCGACTGGGCGCGGGCCCGGCCGTCAGTGCCTCCGACCTCCGACTTCTCCGCCGATTACTGGGGCCCGCCACTAGTCTGGTACGGAGCCGACAGGCCGCGTCCGCCACTGGCGAGTCTTGTCGGCCACTGATTACTGTAGCCGTGCTTCTGATGACGCAGGCTTGGTCATGGGGTCGTGGCAACAACCCCGCCGCCTGGCGGGCGATCACTGTGGCCACTCCCCATCTCATCTTGATTAATGGCGCGTGGGCCCCGGAGGAGGGCTCGGCCGACTCCCCCGGGCCGACTCCCGACGGGTCCGACTGGTGGTTCTCCCGCCGTCTCCCGAGGTCTCGCTGACTGGTGGGCCCCGCTGCCTCTAGGCCATACAGACAAGCCGTCGTGGGTGCAGGACTTGGTACTATGGTGCTGATGTCAGGGCTGGCCGGGCAACAATGCCACGCCGAACGGAGATCTTCCCAGGTACGGCGTGCTGTGGCCATGCCTGTCCTTGGTAAGGGCGGGGAGTGGGCTTCACTATAGCCACGCCCCTGCCCCGTCCCCTTCGATGAGGTCATGGTTTGTTGGAGTCGCCGGCCGACTCCCCAAAGCCAGCTTCTCTGGAAGTCGTCCCTGGGACTCAGCCGTGAGCGGGCAGTCGGCCGCCTTGCCGTCGACTCCTCAGGAGGCGGCTCTTCGCCCCGGGGTCTTGAGGGGCGCAGCCTGCCCCAATGTCTTGAAAGGTTATGGGACTCGGCTTGGCCTACCCGTGGCCCATTACTCCGACAGTAGTCCCCGAAGTTGGTGAGGTGCCGCGGACGATCGGCCGAGAAGCCTCAGCAGTTTCTCTTTCCGGGTGCTCAACACATGGTCTTGATTGACTTCTGCCGGGCTGACTAGAAGGAATCGGTCTTGCTCAACTCGGATTCACTTGATTCCGGCTCGCTCAGCATCTCGAACGCCGTGGCAGGATTTAAGCGGCGTGCTAGCTAAGCCTCCAGGCTGCCGCCCGTTCTTGGCCTCTTACGCGAGGGCACGTGGCTAGGCCGTCCTGCCAGCCCACGCGCGCGACGAGACAGGCCCACAGGCGGGGCCCGCCACTACCGCGCCTCGGCGCCCGAGCGGATCCGCTGCGGCCCCGGTGGATGGTTGGGATTCCCGTGGAGTTACTGCGCGCAGTAACTTTACGTGGATTGTGGGGGTCGTGGGGTTGTGGGCGCAGTAAATCCCCACGTCCGCCCCCTCGGCTTCGCAGCCCACGGGGATATAAGTAGGGGGAAGAGGGGGGCACGCACGCCCCTCCTTCCCACTACCCCTCGCTCTCTTCCTCCTTGATGCTCCTCGCTCTCCCCCTTCCTCTCTCCGCCGCACGCCCAAGCTCCGGCGAACGCCGTGGTGACAGCTCGCGATGAGTTCTTCCTCCGCCGCCACACCTCCCCCAGTGCGTTCCGGCACCTGGGACGGTTCTGAAGTTCATGAAGACCACATTGAGTTCCTCCGCCGGACCCGTCGGCTTCCCGGAGAGGATCGCGTGCAGGTGCGTCTTGTGCTGGAGGGGGAGATTTCCCCCGCCCCGCAGGAGGGCGAGCGGGTCATCTTCCGCTCGCACTGCCTGCGCGGGCTGGGGCTGCCGGCGAGTAGCTTTTTCCAGTCTTTCTTGGAGTTCTACGGCCTCCAGCCGCACCACCTCACCCCCAACACAGTGGTGCGGCTGTCCACCTTCGTGTCCTTGTGCGAAGGCTTCCTCGGAGTCCTCCCCGCCCTCGAGCTCTGGGGGGAGTTCTTCTTCTCCAAGCTCGGCACCCAGGCCGCGGGCGTGCCGGCTCAATGCGGCGCCTTCATCGCCGTGCGAAGGTCAGGAGCCGACAACCCCTTCCCCTCCATCTCGCTGATAAAGTCGGTGAAGATGTGGCAGAGATCCTACTTCTACGTCAGGAACGTCGCCACGAGGGGCGACTGGGTCAACCTGCCGGCTTTCGAAGCCGGCCCGCCGGCTGGGAGACTGCCCAACTGGTCGTACCGGGCCAGGTCGCTGACGCCTGCGGGAGCCGGCGCCATCACGCGACTCCGAGTGCTGACGCAGTCAGAGGGTTTGACTGGTCCGGACTTGCTGGCCGCCTTCATTTCGCGCCGAGTTCTCCTACTCCAAGGCCGCCCTCACATGATATGCCAGATGAGGGGGCACCGCGACCCGAGTCGGATCTGCACCAAGGACATGCCTCACGAAGAGGTGGCCGTCATGGTGAACTACCTCTCGGACAGCAGGCTCCTGGAGGACTTGCGATTCGGCAAGGAGCCGTACTCCCGCGCCAACCCCCCGCCCGTGGTGAGTCGCCTTTCTTCTCTTTCTTTAGATTGTCTTCTTCTTGCCGGGTTTTGTTTTGACCAGTCGGCTTTGGTTAGAATCCCCTTCTTCACCCACCAGCCGGCACCTCGGGGCTGGCCCGTGAGTTCGTCGTCGACCGGGCGGAGAGCGACATCGACGACCCCGATCTGGGGGCGGTGGCTCAGGAAGAGGACACCGAGGGAGGAGGAGGGACAGCAGGCGACTTCAGGCCCTCGGCTACCTTCGCCGACTGGCCTGAACACAACGCCGAGGGAGAAGTCGCCCCTCGCCATCGGCCAGGAGCCAGCCAGCCTGGCGCGGGCTCTTCTGCTATGCCGGGCGCTCCAAGCGGCGGGAAGAAGCGTAGGGCCGCCCCGACTTTGTTTGGCAGTTGGCCGAAGAAGCCCAAGGGCTCGGCTGTGGCGACCCGGCGGGACGAGGCAGCCGCGAAGGCCATCCGCTTCTGTAAGGAAGTGAAGAAGCCGCCGTTGGTCTCCGCGTAAGTATTCTGTCTTCAAAGTTTTATTCTTTCTTCATGATTTGTCTGAGTCTCTACTTGCCCCTCTTTCTTCGGGGCTCCCCTCTCTCTTGAGCGGGTCGCCGCCGCCTCCATCATGGGGTCAGCAGAGACATCCGCCACCACTCGGCGGATTGACCCCGCTGCTGACCTCCGGGAGGCGACAGAGCGAAATGCGCAGGAGAGGCGCAACGAAGAAGAGGCCCTCTGCCTGGAGAAGGTGGAGGCCGACAGGGCGGAGGCCTCCGCTAAGAAAAAACTAGCGGAGGCCGAAGCCGCTGCCGCGGCGAAGCAGCAGGCTAAGGAAGCCGCACGCCGCCAGTTGGCCTTGCTCGTAACCCCGCTGGACTCTGCGCCGCCGCCTCCGGAGTTCACAGGGCCAACTGGAGTAGCCAGCGGGGAGAACCTCGCCGAGGAGAGGGAAGGCGGCGACCCCTCTACTCCGGACGCAAACGTTCCGCCGCCGCCTCCGCCGCCGTCTGAAGGCGCGCAAGGCAAGCAGCCAGCGGACCCTCCGGTGCCGCCGACCGAAGACGAGGCCGTGGCGAGGCTACTCCTCCAAGTCGGCTCGCCAACGCGCTGTCGTCTGGAGAAGGCGACTTCGGCACCCCGCCCCCTGGAAGCCGGCACCGCCAGCTCGGCGGCCCCAGACGCCGAAGCGACGAGCGCCGCACCTGTTGGGTGGGTGCGAGGAGGCGGCACAGGGCCGCTGAACCGGGCGCTCCTGGACGTCCAGGAGAAGCTCCGTGCTGAGGGCAACGCTCTCCAGAGTTGCACCAAGGCGTTCCTAGCGTCGCGGGCAGCCGTCCGGGTATGTTTTTTTTCTTTGGTCTTTGTTTTCTTGCTCCTCTTTATGGGTGCACACCAGCGCACCCACTGGGTGTAGTCCCCGAGTTTCGGGCCGGCTGCTGAGCAGGCGGCCCGGAACTCCAATTGGTGAACTTCTGGGTACTAACTTTGTCTGACATGCTTGTCGCAGGATTACCACAACCTTCACGTCACTGCCTTCAACCGTAACGTTGAAGAGCTGGGCAAGCGGACCACCGACTTGGCGGAGAGCCGGAGTAAGTCCCCCTTTTTTCTGCGGGGGTGCGCTAGCGCACCCGTGGGCTATAGTCCCCGAGATTCGGGTCGGCTGCTGAGCAGCCGGGCCGGATCTCCCCGGCGACCTACTTTATTGACGACTGTTGTCTTGATTCCTTTCCTTCAGGAGCCAACGCTGCTCTTCAACAGCAGCTGAGCGAAGCCAACTCCGCCCTGTGCGCCAAAGGGGAGGAGTGCAGCAAGCTCGCCACAGAGCACGATCTGCTGGCCACTCAGTTGGCAGAGCAGAAGGAGCTGCTTGTGAAGTCGCAGAGGGAGGCGGAGGAGACGGAAACCGCCCTCTTGGCCGAGTTCGCAAGCGAGCGCTCCTCCTGGTCTGACAAGGAGGCGCTGCTGTACTCCGGCTTCCACGAGATTGAAGACATCGTTGATGGTGAGTCTCTTTATTTTCTTTCTTCGAGCTGCCGACTTAGATCGTGCCGACTCCTGGTTTTTGACTTGCTTCTTCGTTTCTTCGTGTCTGTGCAGACTTCTTCCCTGGGCAGTCGCAGGCCGCCATCCAAGCCATCGAGGCTGACCGTGAAGGTCGGAGGGCGGAGGGCGCAGAGATCGCCGCCGATGCCCCCCGAACTCTTGACGAGCACATCCTGAGCATCGAGGCTCGCCTCCGGCCGGCTCACCGGATGCTGCGCCGGCTCCAGCGCGTCGGTGCCCAGGCGATTACCGCCCTTTGGCCGGATATGCAGGCTCCGCGCACCCCCAGCCTGACAGCCAACTGGCTGGAGGTCGCGGTTGGTCGTCTTGAGGCCTGGAAGGGCTCTTTGGCCCGGGCTGGAGCGCGCCGGGCCTTGGAGTTCGTCAAGGCGTGGTACCCGGGGCTGGATCTAGACCGGTTGGCCACGCTTCGGTCGGAGGCCCAGCCGGAGCTGGCGGCTATGGAAGATGCCCTCGTCAAACGTGCTGCGGCGATCCCCGAGTACACCGACACCAGCATCTTCGTCCCCGAGCAGTCTGAAGACGGCGAGGAGGTACCGCCTGAGTGGTTTGGGATGAACCCAGACTACGGCGAAGACTCGGCGGAGGTGATTGGCTCCAGCGTCGAGGAGGAGGACGAGGCGGAGGATGGGGGCGAGGCGGAGGCACCAGAAGGCGGAGCAGACGGCCAGCCTCAGCCCGACCGCGCCTCCAGCAATGAGCCGCGTGCGACCGAGTCGACTGCCGCCGGAGGTGATCAAGCCGAGACTAGCCAGCCGGCTGCCCCGACGCCTGGCGCTGGCACCTCTTCCGACCGTCTGAATCCGTCTACTGCCTCCTAAGTTGCCACTGTATCTTTTATTTTATCTGCTTCAGTAGTCTTTGAAGAACTTGTTAATTCGCACAATTCCACCCGCGGGGTGTATTTTGAACCTCTACTCGACAATTCGGCCAAGGGCCTATGTTATGTAAATATATATATATATATATATATATATCTTTTCTTGCTCATTGTTCTTTTGGCTTTTTTCCTTTGCCGCTTTCTCTTAGTTGCCTGCCTTGTCAATCGGACAGCCGCTCTGCGGACTGTTGCTGGATCAAGTGCTAGGCTACTTTGGGAAAGCAAGTACTTAGCCGATTTCAAGATTTTTTTTTGAGCAAGTTGGATAGGAGTCGGCAGTTCGACTATTCGAGAGTCGGTTTGCGAGAAAGGCTGGAGGCCATCTTGAGCTATGTTTTATGCTTTGAGTCCTTAGCCATTTTTCATGCGAGTGCCCATTCTACCTTACTGCTGCCCACCGTACAGTTGCTCTACGAGCTGCGGCTTCTGACAAGAGACGGTTTAGGCGTTTACACACTACTTATCCGACTGCAGGAAGCATTTCATAGTGCAAGGCGGCAAGTCCCCGGGTCGACTTGTCGAGCCCGGTGCCAAACGGCATGACGAAGAGTAACATACTTGTAGGCATAATTTTTATCATACAGACAAAAGAGGGCAGTCCTCGAGCTCGTCTCGGGGGCCTGAAGTCTTGGTACTTTAATACAAAAGGTAGCATGGTACATACTGCATCAACTGTAAAATCTTCGAAGGAAATTTGCATTCCATGGCCGCTCTGTCTCCTTGCCGGAGTCGTCCCTCTTGCGTGCTCGGGGCTTCTGAACGTCGATCAGGTAGTAGGAATCGTTGCCCAGTACTTTGCTGATGATGAACGGGCCTTCCCAAGGCACCGACAGCTTGTGCTGGCCGGCTGTTCGCTGGATCAGCTGGAGCACAAGGTCGCCTTCTTGGAAAGATCTTGGCCTGACCTTCCTGTTGTGGTATCGGCGCAGGCTCTGCTGGTAGATGCTGGACCAGCTGAGTGCCAACAGCCGGCCCTCTTCCAGCAGATCGACACCGTCTTGTCGTGCTTCTTATGCTTCCTCCTCAGTGTACATGGTGACTTGTGGGGAGTCAAACTCTATGTTTGTTGGGATGACGGCTTCGGCACCGTAGACGAGGAAGAAGGGCGTGAAGCCGGTTGACTTGTTTGGAGTCGTGCGCAGACTCCAGAGGACGGCTGGCAGCTCGTCGAGCCAGCAGCCAGCCGAGCGCTCCAGAGGCTCGATCAACCGAGGCTTGATGCCGGACAGGATGAGGCCGTTTGCTCACTCCACTTGGTCGTTTGACTGCGGATGGGCGACGGACGCTAGGTCCAGTCGGATGCCCTGTGTTGCGCAGAAATGGGCCAAGGCGCCTTTGGCAAAATTTGTGCCGTTGTCGGTGATGATGCTGTGTGGTATGCCGTACCGAATTGTGATATCGGTGATGAAGGTCACGGCAGTCGGACCGTTCAGTTTCTTAATTGGCTTTGCTTCCACCCACTTGGTGAACTTATCCACTGCGACAAGTAGGTGAGTTAAACCACCTCGTGCTGTCTTGAATGGTCCCACCATGTCTAGACCCCAAACTGTGAAAGGCCAGACAATGGGGATGGTCTTGAGCGCAGAAGCCGGCTGGTGCGGCTTGGAGCTGAACTTCTGGCACCCTTTAAATTTTTGGACCAACTCCTTGGCCTCTTCCAAGGCAGTCGACCAGAAGAAACCGTGCCGAAAGGCTTTGGCGACGAGTGCTCTTGAAGCCGCATGGTGGCCGCATTCGCCTTAAAGATGTCTTTGAGAATCGGCTGGCCTTGCTCTGGCTCTACGCAGCGCTGGTAGACACCAGTGACGCTGCGCCTGACCAGCTCTCTGTTGACTATGGTATAGGCTTCTGCCCGGCGTTGTACTTGCCAAGCTAAGGTCTCATCAGTTGGTAGCTTTTTGTTTACCAGGAATTTGAAGATGGGCTGGGCCCATGAGGGTGCTGCTATTTCTTCAACTACCAGAACTGCGACTTGGACGAGGGCGGCTGGGCTGGGAGGCGGCGGGTTGGAGTCAATAGCCGCTTGCTGGGTTGATGAAGTCCCCAGGCCGACTTGCGTGGTCCTTGGGCCGAGTTCTGGAATCTTCGAGTCCGCCACCGCAGTCCCCAGGGCGGGCTCGTGTGTGGTGGCTTTGGATTCATCCGCCAAAGTCCCCGTTCCGTCTGCCGGAGCTCTGGAGTCGGATCCGCCGTCTTCGGGAGGAGCCGGCAAAAAAATGGAGTCTGATTTTGGTGAAGGCTTGACAGACGGCTTTAGGAGGCGTTGAAGGGCGACGCCAGATGGTATCGCTTGTCGGGTAGAGCCGATTCGTGCCAAGGCATCTGCTTGGTCGTTTTCGTTTCTTGGCACATGGAGGAACTCGCACCCTTCGAAATACCCGCTGAGTTGCTGCACGAGGAAATAGTAGCTCGCCATGTTTGCGTCTTTCGCGTCCCAGTCGCCATATGACTGCTGGACCACTAAGTCCGAGTCGCCATAACACAAGATCCGGCGGATGCCAAGTTCTTTTGCAAGCCGGAGCCCATGAATGAGCGCCTCGTACTCGGCAACGTTGTTGGAGGCGGAAAAATGGATTTGCAGTGCATATTTGAGCTTATCGCCTTTAGGAGAGGTGAGGACGACGCTGGCTCCCAAGCCGGTGCGCATCTTGGAGCCATTGAAGTGCATTCGCCAATGGGTGGAGTCACGCGCTGGAGGCAGGTACTGGGTCTCGGCCCAGTCGACGAGGAAGTCGGCCAGCGCTTGTGATTTAACAGCGGTGCGGGGCTGGTAGTAGATGGTGTAAGGAGCCAGCTCTATGGCCCACTTGGCCACTCGACCAGAGGCATCTCGGCTACCGATGATCTCGGCAAGTGGGGCTGTGCAGACCACTGTGATTGGATGCTCTTGAAAGTAAGGCTTCAATTTCTTGGCAGCAAAGTGTACGCCATAGCACATCTTCTGGTGGTGGGGGTAGTTCTGCTTGGAGGTCGACAGTACCTCGCTCAGGTAATATACTGGTCTCTGGACAGGCAGCGCCTTGCCTTCCTCCTTCCGCTCCACTACCATGACTGTGCTGACTACTCGGCTGGTGGCGGCGATGTACAGGAGCATAGGTTCCTTGGGAGTCGGAGCCACCAGGACGGGTGGAGTAGTCAGCATCTTCTTCAACTGGTGAAAAGCTTCGTCCGCCTTATGGTTCCACTCGAAAAAATTGGTCTTCTTCATGAGTTGGTATAAGGGGAGAGCTTTCTCGCCCAGACGACTGATGAATCGGCTGATGGACGCTAAGCAGCCGGTGAACTTCTGCACATCCAGCAGTCGGCTGGGTACCTCCATTCTCTTGATGGCCTTGATTTTTACTGGGTTGCATTATATGCCGCGTTCAGAGACTAGGAAACCTAGCAGTTGGCCGGCTGGTACTCCGAAGACACACTTCTCGGGGTTGAGCTTGATCTGGAACCGGCGTAGGTTCTCAAAGGTCTCCTTGAGGTCTTCCAACAATGTTCCACGCTTTTCCGTCTTCACCACCACGTCATCCACGTAGAGGTGGGTGTTCCTGCCGAGCTGCTTGAGGAGGCACTTCTGCATGCAACACTGAAAGGTGGCGCCGGCATTCCTTAAGCCGAACGTCATGGTGAGGTAGTAGAATGCTCCAAACGGCGTGATGAAGGCGGTCTTCAATCTGTCAGTCGGGTTCAGCTTGATCTGGTGATATCCTAAGTATGCATCCAAGAAACTCAACAGCTCGCATCCGACTGTGGAGTCTATCACCTGATCGATTCTTGGTAGAGCAAATGGGTCCTTGGGGCAGGCCTTGTTGAGGCTCGTGTAGTCAATACACATTCGCCACTGCTTGTTCTTCTTTAGTACCAGGACCGGATTTGCCAGCCACTCCGGAAAGAAAACTTCCATAATGAAGCCGGCTGCTAGGAGTCGGGCTATATCTTCTCCGACAACTCTTCTCTTCTCTTCTGATAAGCGGCGTAGGGGTTGCCTGACCGGCTTTGCATCAGATCGGACATGTAACTTGTGCTCGACGAAATCCGTCGGTACACCTAGCATGTCTTTGCGGGACCATGCGAAGATGTCCTATTTGCTGTCGAGGTTCGCACCTATGACAGCGTACCTCTCCGGGTGCTCCGGATCCAAGGGTATCTTATTTGTCTCTTTGGCCGGCTTGAACGAACCTTCGGCTTCCGACTCCTTCGGGTCGGGCGATATCTCCGGCTGCTTGCCGGCCATCGCCACAACTCGTTCAAGGAGTCGCTTCTCGGCTGCGATCACCAGGGACTCGACCAGCCGACTGCTCTCGGCCGCGCAAACGGATGACTTCCGGTAGTCGCCGGCCATAGTCAGAATTCCCCTGTAACTGGGCATCTTCATCTTGAGCTAGGCGTAGTGGGGGACCGCCGTGAACTTGGCCAAGGCGGGTCGGCCAAGTAGCGCATGGTATGGGCTCTCAAGGTCCACCACCTCAAACCAAACAGACTCTCTTCGGAAGTGATCTTTGTCCCCAAAGAGGACGTCCATCAGGATCTTGCCGATTGGTGAGCAGGAAAGCCCAGGAACAATGCTGTGGAACACAGTCCGGCTATTCTGAAGCTATCTTTGCTTGATTCCTAACTTCTCCATGGTGTCCTTGTACAGGATATTCATGCTGCTGCCCCCATCTATCAGAACTCGTGAGAAATGCGCGGCCCGTTTGTCCGTAGCAAAGGTGGCGTCCAGGACCAAGGCGTAGGAGCCCGGACACGGCATCACTTCTGGGTGGTCAGCCCTGCTCCAGTTGATGGGCTTCTCAGACCAGTGCATGAACTCTGGTGTCTCTGAGGCTACTGCGTTCACCTCTTGTCGCTGCAGCCGCCTGCTGCGTCGATCATCAGCCACACTGGTGAACACCACATAGGCTCCATGCTCTTTAGGGTATTCGTCTTGTACTACGCCGACTGGCCTGACTGCCGGCTGCTGGGGCGGAGGCGGAGGCGGCTGCCCAGCAGGCGGGGGTGGCAGGAGGCCGTCTCCCTTGGCGATCCTGGAGAGCCAGTGGCACTTCCGAGTGGTGTGATTCGACGGCTTCACGCCACTGTGGAACTTGCAAGGTCCATCAAAGGTCTGCTCATAGGAGAAGGCCGGCAACCAGTTTGGCTTGCCGCCTTTCTGTCGCTTGGGCGGAGGCTGCTCTTCTGGCTGCTGGGCTTCAACGGTCGCGACCTGCCGGCTGCCGGAAGCCGGCTGTGGGGCCTTGCACTTGTTGTCGCCCTGCTGTTGTCGCTGGCCGGCGTCTGTCGCCGGAGTTCTTGGAGCCTGAGGAGCTACTTTGCCAGTCGTGCTGATTTGAATTTCTGCCTTCATGGAGGAGTCCGCCGTGGTGTACTTGTCCGCTATGATCAGCAGCTCGTCGAGGGTTTCTGGCTCGTCGCAGAGGAGCTTGTGCTTGAGGAGGGTGCCTTCTCGGCAACCGGCTGTGAAGTACTCGATGGCCTGCACCTCGTGCACGCCCTCGCAGGAGTTCCGGAGCTCAGCCCAACGCGTGAGGTAGTCGCGAGTTGACTCGTCAGGACCTTGCATGCACAAGGAGAGCTGATGAGGCTTGGGAGGACGCTTGTACGTGCTGGTGAAGTTGCGGACGAACGCTTCAGTGAAGTCGACCCAGCTATTGATGCTGCGGGGCTTTAGGCTGTTCAGCCATGTCCGGGCCGTGCCCTGGAGCATGAGCAGAACGTACTTTACGTCGACACGCTTGTTGCCATTTGCTATGCTGACAGCCATGGAATAGTCGACTAGCCAGTCTTCCGGCTTCACGGAGCCGGTATACTTGGGCGTGTCTCTTGGGAGCATGAACCCTCTGGGAAAGGGCTCGTCCCGAATGCGGGGCCCGAAACAAGGCGGACCCAGCTCGTCTTCTTCTTCCAGCGCCAGGGACCGGTGAAGTCGGTCGATCCGGTGGCGGGCGTCATTCTCTCCAACTCCCTCTCGGCGGCCAAGGCAGTCACTGAGAGTCGGATGGTCAATAGGCAGCAGGGAGACTCGCCTCTCCTTGCGGGGAGGGGGAGGCGGATAGTCGTCCCGTCGTTCCACTACTCCCGGGCGGCCATCTTGGTCGCGCTCTATGGTAATGCGAGTCCGACTGTGGCTGACAGCCGGCTCCTTGTCCTTTCTTCCTCAGGCGCCGCCAGTCGGCGCCCGAGACGTCGCGCCTTGATCTCGGTGCGGGTCGTCGTTTGGCCGGTGCGGCGCCTCCGTGCGGCAGCCAGCCTCGTTCTGCGCGGCGGCCGCGTCGAGGAGCCGCTGGACTCGCTCCATCATGAGGCGGCGTTCTTCGCCCTCGAAATTGTCCAGCTCATCCGCCGCTGCCTGGGCGGCTCGGATGTTCTCCGCTGGTGTAGCATACACGGGGCGGCTAGCGCCAAACAGGCCGGCGATGGCTATGCCGCGCTGCTGGACCGCGCCAAGGCGGCTGGGCCCTGCCGGGGCCGGCGAGCCACCAACGGCGCGATCCATCTCCCGCTGTTAAGCTTCTGACAAGCGTCTCATGCTGGCCAGCTTCTTCGCGCCTTCAATGAGCTGAAGGTGGCGCGCTTCTAACGTCTCTGCGTCAGCATCTTCCGGAATGGGCGCAGTCAGGTCTTGCAGTGCCGCGCCGAGTGAGTCGGGCGCTCCTCCGCCAGGGAACTCGTCATGACTAATGACTAGCACCTCAGTGACGGTGCTTCTGTCGCTCTCTGCGTGGGGGAGAGGTTCGTTGTAGACCACCATGTTGGTGGGGAATGCGTCGATCGACGCGGTGTCAGAGTCGACCAGCATCGGGTCGGTGGAGCCTACGGACTCCAAGTCTACGGAAGGCTCGCCGGAAACGTGGAGTTGATTGAGGAGGCCCGCGAGGAGGTTCTCGGGGCCACCCACGCCTTCGTCGGACGCAGGTTCGTCGGAGATCTCAACACCGCGCAGCGCGTCGATGCAAACTTCGCCTGGCATGCCTGGCTGGCTGCGCTCGCCAGGGAGGAAAAGGGTTCCCGTCCAGAACAGATCTTCGGACGGCGGTGCACCAGGCCCCACGGTGGGCGCCAAATGTCGGGGGTTTGGTGCGACATATGCCAACGGATGGTTTATCATGGTGGGGGCGAGTAGGACGTCGCCGGAGCCTGGAAACGGGATGAGGCGAAGACATGCACCCAGGCGAATCTTACCCAGCTTCGGGGCTCTCCGGGGAGATAATACCCCTACTGCTGCTCTGCGGTGTCTCCGCATGATCACTATGGCCAAGTGTTTTACACGGTTGCTCCTTGAGCTGTTTCTGGTGGTAGAAGAGGGCAAGGCTAGCTCTCTCCTTCTATCTGGTATGGTCTCGAACTACTGGGATCCAACCCCTTGCATGGGTGCCCTGGGGGTTTATATAGGCCTACCCCCAAGGGGTACAATGGTAATTCGACTGGGCGCGGGCCCAGCCATCAGTGCCTCCAACCTCCGACTTCTCCACCGACTGCTGGGGCCCGCCGACTGGTCTGGTACGGAGCCGACAGGCCGCATCCGCCGCGGGCGGGTCTTGCCGGCCACAGATTACTGTAGCCGTGCTTCTGATGACGCAGGCTTGGTCATGGGGTCGTGGCAACAGCCCCGCCGCCTGGCGGGCGATCACTGTGGCCACTCCCCATCTCATCTTGATTAATGGCGCGTGGGCCCCTGAGGAGGGCTCAGCCGACTCCCCCGGGCCGACTCCCGACGGGTCCGACTGGTGGTTCTCCCGCCATCTCCCGAGGTCTCACTGACTGGTGGGCCCTCCTGCCTCCAGGCCGTACAGACAAGCCGTCGTGGGCGCAGGACTTGGTACTGTGGTGCTGATGTCAGGGCCGGCCGGGCAACAGTGCCACGCCGCATGGAGATCTTCCGGGGTACGGCGTGCTGTGGCCATGCCTGCCCTTGGTAAGGGGCGGGGAGTGGGCTTCACTGTAGCCACACCCCTGCCCCGTCCCCTTCGATGAGGTCATGGTTTGTTGGAGTCGCCGGCCGACTCCCCAAAGCCGGATTCTCTGGAAGTTGTCCCTGGGACTCGGCCATGAGCGGGTAGTCGGCCGCCCTGCCGTCGACTCGTTAGGAGGCGGCTCTTCGCCCCGGGGTCTTGAGGGGCGCAGCCTGCCCCGATGTCTTGAAAGGTTATGGGACTCGGCTTGGCCTACCCGTGGCCCATTACTCCGACAAGTTTAGCCGAGCTTAATGCCGGAAATGTCCTCTATGGAGCCAGCCGCTTACGCCTGAGCTTTATGCCGAACTGCTTCCGAGGTGGTGCACCACCCCTACTGTGGACCAATTTTTTGTCAATATTTTTTATTGGTGCAATTTATTCTCTGCCGAGATATATAGCCAGTAGCCCTCAAGGTGTGTATCGGTCTAAAATCCGAGATGCACCTAAAGGATGACGTAAGACCGCTGATCCCAGTAGCCGTTGAGACTCAGGTTGATTTACAAAATCGGCCTGAGGATCAAGTGCTAGCTCGGCAGAATACTTCGGGACACAAAAAGCGGTGTGCTCAGTCCTCGAGACTCAGGTTGAGTGCGGCCGACCAACCTGAGGATCATAATCTCCTCGGAAACTGTATTGCACTCAAAATTTTCTGCATTGGATAGGCAATGCAGTAGCCCCGAGACACTGGCCGGGTGGCAACACCAGATCAGGGGATCGATGTGCCCCTTTAATATTTGTAAATAATAAGCCCGAAGCCCAGTAGCCCCCGAGCCTTAATGCGGGCACGGGTGGCCGAATTAAGGATTGATATCCATAGTAAAATCACAAATTATGTGTAATGACTCTATGTATCCAAGTACTTTACGTCATTAATGCTCGGATCCGCAATGTACAAAACTTTGACCGACCATCGGCTTCCACCTCCTCGGCCAGTAGCCGAGGAGTGTTTGTCCTACTTTATAAAGCCTTTATGAGGGCAAATTTTTACGACAAATAAGGCAATCTGGCCATACGGTTTTATAAACAAAGGTATGCAGAGAGATATGTTATATTACTGTTTAACATAAGAAATGTCTTCCAAGGAAAATAGTCCCGCTATCGGTTCCTTTCTTTGGGTTGTCATGCTAAGCATGATCATGAAACCTCGGCTCTAATGTAAGAGCAAAGTATTGAGGATTTAGTTTGGGAGGCCAGTTACTAGCCCCCGGTAGTGTTCGGTGATAGTCGAGGTCAAGCCGTAAACACTTCGGCCAATGTTATGAATGGCCCGTCATTTAACACAGTCATCGGATCGCTGACTAGTTTACGCTTATTGTGACAGTCAGTTTTCGGCTTTCTCCACTGAGGTGCTTAACCATGTGAGCTGGAAGCACAATCGCAGTGGTTCTCCATTTGCACACCTAGCCGAACAAAGCGGAACGTAGGATGCAAGCGCATGAGCCGGGCAACCCAAGTATTGACCGAAGACACAATTCGAAACCGATGCATATTTAGCAATATCCGAGAATGTTTTTGCCGAATCTCCAAAGGTGTCCGGTGTTGCGCTGCGAGACTTGTGCTGAAAGCACACAAATAGTTTGAAAGTGCCATAAGCTTGGAAAACCAAAAAAACGTCATTAAAAACATAACGTCCGAACAAGATCAAGTGTTCGGTGCCAATCCGAAAATTGGAAAAAATAAAAAATTGTGCTTCTGTCGTGCTTTAACATGACACACCCAGTCTCAAGACTTCATGCGGGTCAGCCTACGGCTTCAAGCTCATTATCCCAAAGGCGGAGTACTTGTCCGAGGTCAGTTTAGCAAACTAAACTCGAGCGGCTTTTTAGAGAGAAGACAGACTATCCGGCTATTGACCATACACGCGAGTCGAAAAAGGAGCGGTAGCAAAAGACTTCGCAACGACTAAGAAGAAAACACATTTACTAAAAAATAGCTCATATAAATTTTAAGAGCGCCAAGTGACTTGGGTAAAAGAAATTTATGTATAATGATTGTATGTACCTATGTACTTATATCATATATGTGTTCACCCGAACTTTAAATGCGTCTTAACCGACCATCGGCTTCTCCCACTTCGGCCCAGGGCTGAAATGTGTTATGTACTCCACCTGTCGAGAATATCGAGGATGTTTCTGATAACCAGGCAATCAGGCCATAAGGCTGTAACAGACAAAGCGCGCTCAGGGAACCTATGCTATATTACTGACGAAGTGTAAGAAGCATCTTCAAAGAAAATAGTACCTCCACCGATACTTTTCTTCGGTTGCTCATTGTTACTATGAGACTTGTGCAATAGATTTTTTGTACTCATGAGTTCCGTTGTGTGCCGACCATTATTGAAAACAATAAGAGTGCTAGCTTTCGGCTTCGCCCAGTCTGAGGTACTAACTCGGATGACCCGGTAGTAACAATCGCAGAGGTGCTCCCTTTACTGCCTAGCCGAACAATCAGGAACGTAGGGGTAAGCACAGGAGCTAGGCAACCCAGCTTGCAAAACACTTAAGACAATATGGTGCATATTGTGGTGTAATACACGAACAAGGAATGAAGCCATACAAGTATAATCATATGCAAGAGGAAAGGCTTCATAAAGGAAGCCCCTAAATAAACATGGTATTCGAATTTGCTTGCAACAAACAAGGTTTTGACAAAGAAAGTTTTTTGCAAATGACTTTTTGTCAAAAAAGCATAATGCTTGGTCGAACCGAACAAAATTTAAAACTAAAGGTTTTTTAAGCATGGAAGCAACTTAGCTGGTTAATGTGCTCAGTGTCAATGCATGGCCCGAGCTTATGGTGGAACAAGGTCCCAGCCCCCAAGCCGGTCCCGAGCTGGCGGAGCGAAGAGCTCGGCACTCCAAAGTGGCGACATAGCACAACCAATGCAGGCCGAGATTGTGACACCGAAGTCCCCAGCGTGGCTTGATGAAGTAATAACAAAGCCCTCGGTCCCGCCGAGGTGACATGGTACGTCGGTACGCCGGGGTGACAGCTTTGCCCGACCCGGATCCTTTACATGTGCACAGAAAATGGTGCAAGCCGGACATAATAGGAATAATAATAAAAAAAATTGTTGCTTAATTAATAATTTATGCAAAGTGAGTAATAAAAGAAATATGGCCCGTGTGACGAACACTCGATGAGGTAGAGCTCTCTCAGCGATGACGAAGTGCCCGAGGCAACCGAACATGTCGGTATGGCGATTCAGCCAACAAGGTGATCACGCGAGTCGATTGGGACAACGACATCGGCTTGCCAAAGTGAGCGTGTGACGCAGTCGAAGTCGATCACCTACACACATAAAATAGTGCAGTCCAAAAAGGATAATTGCTTTTTGCAAAAAATATTTATTGAAAGAGATGTGGCCTGGCGCCGAAGTAATGTCGATGTAGGGCATCAGCGTGACGCGGTGAAGGCATGGCCAAGCCTGAATTCACATGCCGGTTTGAGTTCCGGATGCGGCATTCGCCGAACTGTATACGAAAACTGACCGAACCACTACGCAACCGTTGTTAATGCAGCCACCATTTGATAGACCTGTGTACAGATGATGAAACAAACCCGAGTAATAATTCCTTGGGAAAAATAAACCCAAGCAAGAAAAAATACTAGGATTAATAGCACCTAGTTTATCTGTTGTAGCAATCTGAAGAAAAGTTACTCCCAAAATTGGGACTCGATCCGCACACCCATTGCCTGATGGGCGATAAAGCGACGGCATGGCAATGCTGGCAGAGGTGGGCTCGCCGAGGCAAAGCCCCCGGTCCAGCTAACGTGACGAAGCTGGTCGGCTGGTGACGCCGAAGTCACCGGAGTATGTTGATGAAGAAATAGCAAAGTCCCCGGTCTAGCCGAGATGACGGAGCGGGTCAGTAAGGAGAAGTTGCAACTGCCATGTCAGCCAAGGTGTTGAAGCAGTTCGGCGTGATGGACATCAGCTTAAAAAAGCAACAGTGCGGCCATGCCGACGCTGGTCATAACTTGTGACGCGGTCAATGCCGAATTGATGAAGTGACCGAGGGGCGATGTCGGTGCGCCTGACCCGTGCAATCTGCGGGGCGATGGTGTTGGTGATGATTTATCCTTCGCGATGCCGAACTCTTGTTCGGCTTGCCGAGCTGATGATCCGATAGGGTTAGGCTCGGCTCGATGAAGCGACGATCTGTCTAGCGCAGGTCGGCGGACATGGAGCAATCACTACAA
The DNA here is from genome assembly GCF_018294505.1 of Triticum aestivum. Classification (NCBI taxonomy): domain Eukaryota; kingdom Viridiplantae; phylum Streptophyta; class Magnoliopsida; order Poales; family Poaceae; genus Triticum; species Triticum aestivum. The sequence goes on along the minus strand of NC_057806.1, from coordinate 359,628,098 downwards.
AAAAATACACTTCCGTGATGATACGTGTTTGTCACAGTAGGTCACGTTTTTTTGATGCATGTACATCCATGACAAATTTATGACAGAATCAAGATAGTCATACCTGTGCTGTCGTAGAAGTGTTCCATGACATTACCACAATTATCATCACGGAAGTGTCCACTTCCATGACGATAAATCGCGCATCACAGAAGTGCTTTCATCAAGGGTGACCGACACGTGGCATCCACCATAACGGAACGCCGTTAAGCTATCGGGTCGGGTTTTGGATCCGATAACCCGTTAACAGCCCCGACCAATGGGGATTTCCCACGTGTAAAATCATCATTGGCTAGAGAAAACACGTGTCGGCTCATCGTTGTGACAGATGTCATCCACTCATTGGACAGAAGGCGCCTATGATACGTCGACACGTGGCACGGCCCAACATCAGCCCATTCCTGTGAAAAGGCCGGCCCGTTTGACTTGGTCAAAAGGTGGCGGGCTGGCCCATGGAAAGCCTGTTAATAGCCTGTTCGCATATAGCCCATTTACAACCCGCTAACCCAAGGCCCGTTACGCCCTATCTGAATTAGGCCCAGTAGCGTCATGTGGGCCATCCAATATGATTCCAGCCCGTTTTCACTTCTGGCCCATGTATGGCCCATGACGTCTTTCGGCCCATATGAGGGCCTATGTGACTCTTGGCCTATTAACGGCCCGTGGTGAAACTGGCCCGTAATGAACAGTGTATCACTTTAGACCCATTAACGGCCCGTGGTGAAACTGGCCTATAATGAACAGTGTATCACTTTATACCCACTAACGGCCCGTTATTCCGTTGGGCCGTTTCTAGCCCATGTTATCTTTCGGCCTTCTCGGAGCCCATTTATTCTTGGGCTCATTTCCAGCATTCGTTTACTTACGGCCGATTACTGTCATTTTCTGCTTGTGGGCCAAATTCAGCCTGTGGTTACAGTCGGCCCGTTTGTGGTCCATTAATACGTTGGGCCATTTTCATAGCGTCATCAAATACGGCCTATTAACGATGGCCCGTTATGATCGGCCCATGAACGGACGATTCCATCTCTAGCCCATTTACGGCCATATTGCGGCCTGTTATTGGCCCATGTTTGGCCAATCGATCACGCGACCCGTATAAGGCCCATTGATGATACGACCCGTAGAAGGCCCATTGTTTCTATGGCCCGTAGAAGGCCCATTGTTTCTACGGCCCGTAGAAGGCCCATTGTTTCTACGGCCCGTAGAAGGCCAACTGTTTCTACGGCCCGTAGAAGGCCCACTATTTCTACGGCCCGTACGAGGCCCAGTGTCCATACTGCACTGACTACAAGCAAGCAAATAAACAAGACAACAAGGAAATAAATAAGCAAGCAACTTATGCTAGGCTATCACGACTATTACACATATTACATCCATTGGGCATCAAAGTTCGCCACTAGTGCAAATATAGGGAACAAAGCAGCATATAAACGCCGCAGCAAAACAAGTCCAGAACTAAAACCACTTCAGAAGAGTTCAAGAAACAATATCCTGGGTACCCATAATGCCGGCAAGATGCTTAGCAAGCTTATTAACTTTCTCTTGTTTGGCGCTTAAATCCTCCAGCGCTTGCTGTTGCACAAGAAAGTACGCATCTGAATTCTGTAGGGACTTCCTCAGTCCTTTGGCTTCTTGCCGCAGCACAGCTGACTGATGCCTTTCAGCTTGTAGCTGAGACTAAAGAAGTCGAAGTGATTTAGGCAGCGAGTTCGAAGAGCTTGTGCCAGCTGTACTGGCCAGTAACTCGAAAACTACATGTAACGCCCTCGATGCGGCTATATCTCCTACGTGTCGAAGCACGACATAGAGGCATAACCGCATTGAAAGCAATGTCGCAAGTAAGGTAATCTTCACAACAACCCATGTAAATAAATAGAAGGGGTAAAGATACATAGTTGGCTTACACTCACCACGTCACACAAATACATGAATAACATTACATTCATCCAATACACTCATGGTCCGATTATGGTACCAAAATAAAGATCAACCCCCACATGCGACACGGTCCCCGATCGCCCCAACTGGGCACCACTACTGATCATCTGGGAAAGACACATAGTAACGACGAGAGTCTTCACCGAACTCCCACTTGAGCTCAAGCGCATCGTCTGGAACGGTATCATCGGTCCCTGCATCTGGTTTGGAAGTAATCTGTGAGTCACGGGGACTCAGCAATCTCACACCCTCGCGATCAAGACTATTTAAGCTTATGGGTAAGGTAAAAGGTATGGGGTGGAGCTGCAGCAAGCGACTAGCATATATGGTGGCTAACATACGCAAATGAGAGCGAGAAGAGAAGGCAAAAGCACGGTCGATAAACTATGATCAAGAAGTGATCCTAGAACAACCTACGTCAAACATAACTCCAACACCGTGTTCACTTCCCGGACTCCGCCGAGAAGAGACCATCACGGTTACACACGCGGTTGGTGCATTTTAAATTAAGTTAAGTTTCATGTAATCTACAACTGGACATTAACAAATTCCCATCTGCCCATAACCATGGGCACGGCTTTCGAAAGTTCAAATCCCTACAGGGGAGTCCCAACTTAGCCCATCACAAGCTCTCACGTTCAACGAAGGATATTCCTTCTCCCAAGACAATCCGATCAGCCTCAGCATCCCGGTTACAAGACATCCTCGACAATGGTAAAACAAGTCCAGCAACACCGCCCGAATGTGCCGACAAATCCCGATAGGAGCTGCATATATCTCGTTCTCAGGGCACACTCAGATAGGTCAAGCTACGAGTAAAACCAACCCTCGAGTTTCCCCGAGGTGGCCCCGCAGGCTGCCCAGTTCGGACCAACACGCAAAGGAGCACTGGCCCAGGGGGGGTTTAAATAAAGATGACCCTTGGGCTCCGGAAACCCAAGGGAAACAGAGGCTAGGTGGAAAATGGTAAAACCAAGGTTGGGCATTGCTGGAGGAGTTTTATTCAAGGCGAACTGTCAAGGGGTTCCCATTATAACCCAACCGTGTAAGGAACGCAAAATCCGGGAACATAACACCGATATGACGGAAACTAGGGTGGCAAGACTGGAACAAAACACTAGGAAAAAGGCCAAGCCTTCCACCCTTTACCAAGTATATAGATGCATTAAGATAAAAAAAAGATAATAAGGTGATATCCCAACAATAAACAATGTTCCAACAAGGAACGATCTCCAATCTTCACCTGCAACCAGCAACGCTATAAGAGGGGATGTGCAAAGCGGTAACATAGCCAAACAACGGTTTGCTAGGACATGGTGGGTTAGAGGTTTGACATGGCAATTTGGGAGGCATGATAAGCAAGTGGTAGGTATCATAGCATAGGCATAGGAAAAGAGCGAGCATCTAGCAAGCAAAGACAAAAGTGATTTTGAGGGTATGGTCATCTTGCCGGCAAAGTTGTCAGAGTTGACTTGATCCTCGTAAGCGAACTCAACGGGATCCTCGTTCACGAACTCGTCTCCCGGCTCTACCCAAACAAGAACAACAAGCAAACGGAACACAATCAACCACGTGCAATGCTCAATCAACATGATGCAAACATGGTATGATATGCGGGATGCGATATGGGATGCATATGCATGATTTACAAAGAAATGATTGAACCTGGCCTCAACTTGGAAATCCAAGAGTGCCACTGGAAAGGTGAGGTTATTTCGGTTGAAATCGATATAAAGATCACCGGAATCGGATGCACGGTTTGGAAATGGCAAGCAAAACAAATAGGGCACCGGTCTGCGATAAACAGCAAGTGACCAACTAAATGCATCAAGATAAATATGCTACAGCACTCAAACATAACAACAGAATACATGGCAGGGATCCACTCATGAAGCTTGAAAAAAGATGAACACTGAGCTACGGCTAATTCCTCCATTAATAGGTTCACACAAGGATGGAAAAAGTGCATATGACAACAAGTTTCAGACTTAGTGAAATTAACACAAGTCTGGAATTTATCATCAAGAAGCACACTTTAGAGTATGAAAACTACATGCTACAGGAACATATCATGGCAAAGCAAGGCATGGCATGATGATACTCAAAGCACTTAACAAAAGTCCCTTAGTGACCTTGAGCCAAAAGGGATCAGAAAATACAATTGCAAGCATGTGAACAGGGCAAAAACATAAACAGATTCAGACTTAGTGAAAAACTGGAGCATGCAAAACAGTAAACGAGTAGGCATGTTTACGATCTCGATGCACTCACTACAGAGAATGGCATGACAAACTAAGCATACACTCATCAAGAAGACATGGCATAGAAGCTATACATGGTAAAAACATCATAGCATGCATGGATCAATAGCAACATCCTCGGCAAAATCGCTAAACATGTCAACAATCTGCCAGGATCATTTTATAGCAAAAATACAGCTCAATTGGCTCAAGCTAGGGTGCTTCATAAATGCAAACAAAGACATGGATGGATAGAGCACCACAATGTTAACAAAACATCCTTACTGATCATCCTCAAAAGAGGCATGGATCACTAGGAAACAACATGAACATATGGCATAACAACAAAAAATAGAACAAGGACTTAGTGAAATTCTAAGTCCCTGAAATCAGCATCAACGATTACGCTACTTCGCAAGCTTGTGCTAGTCGCCACAAATATCACAAAAATACATGGCAAGCACCTCTGTAAAGATGGCATGGCATATAACAAAACACATGTAGAGCTCAGGATCATAGCATGCACACATTAATCATGGCAAAATGACAAAATGCCATTTGCTGAAATAGATCTGACAAATTCATCACATAGCCCTCTTCCAACAGCATTTCGGGCATCAAGATGAGCTCAAATTAAAATGATGCAATGAGATGAAATGATGTACTCGTCGAGACAAACATTTTGATATGCTACACGCACGAATCAGGGCTACGGATGCAAAGTTATGGCATGTCAAAGTATGCAAAAAGTTATCGGGGATTAGGATTAGGGTCAACCGATCCAGATCTAGAGTTCGTCTGCATGCGAACCGAGGCGCTCCGGCGAGCTTGAACCGGCTCCAGCGAGCTTGAAGAAAACGGCGGGGAGGCGAGGGAGAGGCGGATCCAGCCTCTCCCGACCGGACCTGGAGGCGGGCGACGAGCGATGAGGCGGCGGTGGCCGGAGAGAAGCTCTGGCGAAACGGCACGGTGGCCGCGGGAGAGCTCGCCGACGCAGGCTCGTGGCGGCCGGGGTTGAAGGAGGCGGCGGCGCGAGGCAAAGGCGGCGGAGTCGGGCACGGGGCGCGTCCCGGCTGCGCGGCGAGGAGGGCCCGGCTCGGGCCGAGCGGGCCGGCGGCGGAGACGAGAGCGGGGCGACACGTGGCGAGCCCTCAGTGGCGCGGGGCGGCGTCCTGCGCGAAAACAGACATGTCTGGCGCGCTGCGGGGAAAATGGCTAGGGTTAGGGGGGAAGAGACCCGGGATTTCGAGAGGGTGACCTTTATATAGAGGTAGAGGTAGCTAGGAAGCTCCAAATGAGGTGCGGTTTGCGGCCACGCAATCGTGATCGAACGCTCTAGCTGATGGGAGAGGTTTAGGTGGGTTTTGGGCCAAATTGGAAGGGTGTTGGGCTGCAACACACACGAGGCCTTTTCGGTCCCTCGGGTAACCGTTGGAGTATCAAACGAAGTCCAAATGGCGCGAAACTTGACAGGCGGTCTAACGGTAGTAAACCAAGGCCGCATGGTAAGTCTCGGTCCAATCCGGAAATGTTTAACCCCACTCACGAAAAGAGGTAGAAAGGGGCACCGGGTGACATAGGAGCACTGGAATGCAAAACGGACAATGGGGAAAATGCTCGGATGCATGAGACGACCACGTATGCGAATGCAATGCACATGATGACATGATATGAGATGCATGACAATAAGGAAATAAAATAACTTAGTGCCGGAAACGGCAAGAGTTGGAGTATAGATAAGGTAAATTACATCCAGGGTGTTACAACACTCCACCACTACGAAAGGATCTCGTCCCGGGATCTAGGACTGGAAAAACTCCGGGTACTCAGAACGGAGGTGATCCTCGTGTTCCCAGGTGGCTTCACGGTCGGAATGGTGTGACCACTTGACTTTGAGGAATTTGATTGACTTGTTGCGAGTCTTGCGCTCAGTTTCTTCAAGAATAGCAACTGGGTGCTCATGATAAAAAAGGTCTTCTTGGAGATCAATGTCTTCGAAGTTGACGGTGCAGTCAGGGGTCTTGAAGCACTTGCGGAGCTGAGAGACATGGAACACGTCATGCACGTTTGCAAAGTTGGAGGGAAGCTCGAGCTGATAGGCGACATCACCTCTCTTACTGACAATCTTGAAAGGACCCACGTATCTAGGGGCAAGCTTCCCTTTGATACCGAAGCGATGAGTACCTTTCATTGGAGAGACGTGGAGGTAAACATGGTCTCTGATCTCGAAAGCCAAATCACGATGCTTACTATCATAGTAGCTCTTCTAGCGCGATTGCGCTGCTTTGAGGTTATCATGAATGACTTTGCACATCTCTTCTGCCTCTGTGATCAAGTCATTTCCAAGAAGTTGACGTTCACCAGTCTCTGACCAGTTAAGAGGAGTACGGCACTTCCTGCCATAGAGAATTTCAAGTGGCGCCTTGCCCGAACTCGCTTGGAAGCTGTTGTTGTAGGAGAACTCGGCATATGGAAGACAATCTTCCCACTTCATACCGAAAGAGATAACGCAAGCCCTGAGCATATCTTCAAGAATCTGATTGACACGCTCGACTTGGCCGCTAGTTTGGTGATGAAAAGCTGTGCTGAAACGGATTTTGGTGCCCGTGGCCTTCTTAAAAGAATCCCAAAACTTCGAGGTGAAGATGCTGCCACGATCTGAGGAGATCAATTGCGGAATACCGTGCAGAGAGACAATCCGAGAGGTATAAAGCTCCGCCAATTGAGCTGCAGTGATAGACTCTTTGATAGGAAGGAAATGAGCCACTTTAGTGAGTTTGTCGATGACAACGAATATAGCATCATTGTCGTGCTTGGACTTTGGAAATCCCGTCACGAAGTCCATCTCAATGTGGTCAAACTTCCATTCTGGAATGGAAAGAGGTTGGAGGAGACCAGCTGGTCGTTGGTGTTCTGCCTTCACTCTTCTACAGACATCACATTCATTCACGAACTGAGCAATCTCACGCTTCATTCGAGTCCACCAATATGCCTGCTTGAGGTCATGGTACATTTTTGTACTTCCAGGGTGGATATAGAGGAGTGAATTGTGAGCCTCGTTCATAATGACTTTACGAAGGTCACCTTTAGGCACAACAATGCGATCCTCGAAGAATAGAATATCCTTGTCATCAAGGCGATAGCACTTGTACTTGGATTGACTCTTGGCAATCCCAATCTTCACCTTCTTCACCATAGCATCAAGAAATTGAGCCTCGCGAATCTGATCTTCCAAAGTAGGAGAGACTTGAAGGTTGGCGAGGAAACCTTGAGGAACAACTTGCAGATTGAGTTTGCGGAAAGCTTCACAAAGCTCGGGTTGGTAAGGCTTGAGAATCAAACTGTTGCAGTAAGCCTTCCTGCTCAATGCATCAGCAATTACATTGGCCTTACATGGAGTATATTCGATACTTGGATTATACTCTTGAATCATTTCGACCCAATGAGTCTGCCTGAGGTTGAGATTAGGCTGAGTGAAGATGTACTTGAGACTCTTGTGGTCAGTGAAGATATCCACTTTTCTTCCCAATAAGAGATGTCTCCAAGTCAAAAGAGCGTGCACAACTGCCGCCAACTCGAGGTCGTGAGTGGGGTAGTTCTTTTCGTTGGGCTTCAACTGGAGAGAAGTATAAGCCACAACTTTCTTCTCTTGCATCAATACTGCACCAAGACCTTGAAGAGAGGCATCACAGAAGACCTCGAACGGTTTGGATTCATTAGGAGGAGTCAAAACTGGAGCAATGACTAATTTCTCTTTCAGGGTGTTGAAAGCGATGTCACATTCAGGAGACCAAATGTACTTCACGTGCTTCTGGAGAAGGTTTGAAAGAGGCTTCGCGATCTTTGAAAAGTTCTCAACGAACCTTCGACAATAGCTTGCGAGACCGAGGAAGCTGCGGAGTTGCTTTATGTTGTGAGGTGGTTCCCAATTCACAATTGCATACACCTTCTCAGGATTCACCGCTATGCCCTTGGCAGAAATGATATGCCCAAGGTAGAGAACCTCATCGAGCCAAAACTCGCACTTTGAGAACTTGCCGTAGAACTGATGTTCTCTGAGCTTATCCAGCACCAAACGCAAGTGCTTGGCATGATCCTCCTTGTTCTTGGAAAATACCAAAATGTCATCGAGGTAGACCAAGACGAAGTCATTGGTGTAGGGGTTGAAGATGAAGTTCATCATGCGAGAGAAAGTCGGAGGAGCGTTGACGAGGCCAAAAGACATGACAGTGTATTCATATGAACCATAGCTTGTTCTGAATGCCGTCTTGGGGATATCTTGCTCACGAATTCGAATCTGGTGATAGCCCATACGGAGATCAATCTTGGAGAATACTTGAGCACCTTTGAGTTCTTCAAACAACTCATTGATGTTGGGAAGTGGGTACTTGTTCTTTATAGTCTTCTTGTTCAATGGACGGTAGTCAACATAGAGTCGGTCCATTCCATCCTTCTTCTTCACAAAAAGAACTCCACAACCCCATGGAGAAGAACTAGGTCGGATGAGACCCATTCTCTCTTGAATATCGAGTTGCTTCTTCAGCTCCTTCAACTCTTCAGGTCCAAGCTTGTAAGGACATTTGAAAACACGTTCCATGCCAGGCTCAAGATCGATGACGAATTCAACTGGCCGGTGCGGAGGCATTCCTGGAAGCTCCTCTGGAAAGATGTCTTGATATTCGCAAACGACTAGAATTTGAGAGATGGCATCCAACTCACCCTTCTCATTGAGGGAAAACAGACAAATGGTATCATCCCTTGCGGCAAAGACAATTACATCCTCAGATGAATGAGTCAATTGAATCTGCCTGGCAGCATAATCAAGCTGAGCCTTCTGCTTAGAAAGCCAATCCATTCCAAGAATAAGATCAATATCCGAGTTACCAAGGACCATTGGAGAAGAAAGAAACTTGTAATCGCCCAAGGTGATAGTAACATCTGGAACCTCCAAACTTGCACTCAAACATTTGCCAGGAGAAATGATATCCATTTGTTTGCCCAAATGAGAAGAAACGAATTCATTCTTGGCAAAAAATGGCTTTGACATGAAACAATGCGATGCACCGGTATCAAAAAGTACTTTTGCAGGAACATCGTTAACAGGAAGGTTACCCATGATGACATCTGACGAGTCCTCTTCCTGAGCTGCATTCATCAAGTTGACCTTGGAGTGCTTGGGGTTATGCTTGACCACAGCTGTACTTGCCGATCTCACAGGAGGAGGAGGAGGGAGACGCCTCTGATTGAAGCATTTGTTGGCATAGTGACCCTTCTGTTGGCACTTGTTGCATGTTACCTCCAAGAGCGGACGGTGATACGGAGCACTTGATCTTGGAGCTTGAGACGAAGTCTTGTTCTGAAAGCCAGGGTTGGGTGGGTGGGAAGATCCACTGCCACCTTTGCTCTTCTGCTGATAAGGCTGACGGAACGGAGGAGGAAGAAGCCAATACTTTTGCTCCTTAGCCACTTGAGTTGAGGAAGAAGGAGTTGCATCTCTGACTCACTTCTTGGAAGCATCGCACTTCAGTTGAGCAGTCTCTTGCTTCATTGCCATGTTGTAAAACTCATCGTACTTCTTGGGCTCAAAGAGGACGAGAGCTAGCTAGAGTTCTTCTCTGAGACCACCCCTGAACTGGTATATCATGCTCTTCTCGTCAGGGACGTCTTGCTTAGCAAAATGGGCGAGCTTCTGAAACATGATGTTGTACTGGTAAACAAACATAGTGCCTTGCTTCAGGTTGCGGAATTCCTCACGCTTGCTTTCAACCACACTCTGAGGAATATGATGAGCTTTGAAGTCTTGACGGAATTCATCCCAGGTAATCACACAGCCTCCTCTGGAATCCTTGTACTGCTGAAACCATTCTGGAGCTTGGTCTTTGAGTTGGAAGGAGGCAAACTTGACAAAGTCCTCAGGCCTGACGTTACTGCACTCGAAATGCTTGCATATGTCCATGAGCCAATCATCAACATCTGTTGCCTCAACACAATTGCTGAAGGTCTTTGGCTGGTTAGCAAGGAACTGGTTGAGTGTAGCAAACTGATTCTGATTGTTGCCATGATCCTGGTTCCCTTGGTTGCGCTCTTGAAGAAGTTGCATGATCAGCTGCGTGTTTGCATTGGTAGCAGCCATCACAGCTTGTCATGCCTCCGGAGGTGGAGGTGGTGGTGGCGGATCAGGATTCGGAGTCATGCGCGTTGGAGGAGCCATCCTAAAGAGGTTGACATCCATTAGCATCTTGACAGACAAATATTGAAGCTGAATCAAACGGGTTGAAATTGCAACATAAAGTCTTCACATCCGAACAAAATGAACGAATGCATTCCAATCGAAATGGTCACATTTCCATAAATTGAGAAGCCACTTAGAATTGAGGAAGAAGAATAAAACCAACAAGGTACGGACAAGAACGAATACTTGGTGAGGATTACCCAATCCCAAACCAAATATCCGCGGAAGAAGAACTAGAGTTACAAGAATTCCCACCTATGAAACTCCCGAACCTTTCCGGTTATGCAATCAGGTTTTGGGGATACAGGGGAAGCATAATATCTCACCCAAATCTAGCAAATCCTAAATCTAGATGTATCCATCCTTCAACACATAACCGAGAAACCTTCAAAAATCATTTACCTCAACCTTCAAAAAGCATCCGTTATACAAGTTATGGCAATACTCCCGAACTCCCGCCCCAGTACTGGGTGGCGTCAAGGTTATCTCACCAACAACTGCATAAAAGAGATTTTCGATGTCGGCAAAACTCAGGTATTCCAGAATCTCAACGATAAAATTGTGACGACAACACCTCGGAGCTCAACTCCCCGGGACCCTGCCACAACCCCTAAATGACAGGAGGCACCAAGAACAATGTTCTCGTCACAAAACCATCGGAACGATTCCAAGATATCCATGTGATCCTAAATTTATTTTAGTGAAATTTGAGAAGAGAAGAGTCAAAACTCTACGTCAGGATGCCTCACCAGAGCGATGAAGGGACTGGGGACTAAAAAGAATTCCTAAACTCTCTGATATATAATTCCTTAATTACTCAAAACATTTTTCTAGACTCAACAACACCGGCGATTCGATCAAGCAGGGGGGCTCCTAAGGTCGGGGAAGGCTCTGATACCAACTTGTAACGCCCTCGATGCGGCTATATCTCCTACGTGTCGAAGCACGACTTAGAGGCATAACCGCATTGAAAGCAATGTTGCAAGTAAGGTAGTCTTCACAACAACCCATGTAAATAAATAGAAGGGGTAAAGATACATAGTTGGCTTACACTCGCCACATCACACAAATACATGAATAACATTACATTCATCCAATACACTCATGGTCCGACTACGGTACCAAAATAAAGATTAACCCCCACATGCGACACGGTCCCCGATCGCCCCAACTGGGCACCACTACTGATCATCTGGGAAAGACACATAGTAACGACAAGAGTCTTCATCGAACTCCCACTTGAGCTCAAGCGCATCGTCTGGAACGGTATCATCGGTCCCTGCATCTGGTTTGGAAGTAATCTGTGAGTCATGCGGACTCAGCAATCTCACACCCTCGCGATCAAGACTATTTAAGCTTATAGGTAAGGCAAGGTATGATGTGGAGCTGCAGCAAGCGACTAGCACATATGGTGGCTAACCTATTCGCAAAAGAGAGCGAGAAGAGAAGGCAAAAGCACGGTCGAACAACTATGATCAAGAAGTGATCCTAGAACAACCTACGTCAAGCATTACTCCAACACCATGTTCACTTCCCGGACTCCACCGAGAAGAGACCATCACGGTTACACACGCGGTTGGTGTATTTTAAATTAAGTTAAGTTTCATGTAATCTACAACCGGACATTAACAAATTCCCATCTGCCCATAACTGTGGGCACGGCTTTCGAAAGTTCAAATCCCTGCAGGGGAGTCCCAACTTAGCCCATCACAAGCTCTCACGATTAACGAAGGATATTCCTTCTCCCAAGACAATCCAATCAGACTCGGCATCCCGGTTACAAGACATCCTCGACAATGGTAAAACAAGTCCAGCAACACCGCCCGAATGTGCCGACAAATCCCGATAGGAGCTGCACATATCTCGTTCTCAGGGCACACTCAGATAGGTCAAGCTACGAGTAAAACCAACCCTCAAGTTTCCCCGAGGTGGCCTCGCAGGCTGCCCAGTTCGGACCAACACTCAGAGGAGCACTGGCCCAGGGGGTTTAAATAAAGATGACCCTTGGGCTCCGAAAACCCAAGGGAAAAAGAGGCTAGGTGGAAAATGGTAAAACCAAGGTTGGGCATTGCTGGAGGAGTTTTATTCAAGGCGAACTGTCAAGGGGTTCCCATTATAACTCAACCGTGTAAGGAACGCAAAATCCGGGAACATAACACTGATATGACGGAAACTAGGGCGGCAAGAGTGGAACAAAACACTAGGCAAAAGGCCGAGCCTTCCACCCTTTACCAAGTATATAGATGCATTAAGATAAACAAGATAATAAGGTGATATCCCAACAATAAACAATGTTCGAACAAGGAATGATCTCCAATCTTCACCTACAACTAGCAACGCTATAAGAGGGGCTGAGCAAAGCGGTAACATAGCCAAAGAACGGTTTGCTAGGACATGGTGGGTTAGAGGTTTGACATGGCAATTTTGGAGGCATGATAAGCAAGTGGTAGGTATCGTAGCATAGGCATAGCAAAAGAGCGAGCATCTAGCACGCAAAGATAGAAGTGATTTCGAGGGTATGGTCATCTTGCCTGCAAAGTTGTCAGAGTTTACTTGATCCTCGTAAGCGAACTCAATGGTCTCCTCGTTCACGAACTCATCTCCCGGCTCTACACAAACAAGAACGACAAGCAAACGGAACACAATCAACCACGTGCAATGCTCAATCAACATGATGCAAACATGGTATGATATGCGGGATGCGATATGGGATGCATATGCATGATTTACAAAGGAATGATTGAACCTGGCCTCAACTTGGAAATCCAAGAGTGCCACTGGAAAGGTGAGGTGATTTCGGTTGAAATCGATATAAAGATCACCGGAATCGGATGCACGGTTTGAAAATGGCAAGCATAACAAATATGGCACCGGTTTGTGATAAACAGCAAGTGGCCAACTAAATGCATCAAGATAAATATGCTACAGCACTCAAACATAACAACAGAATACATGGCAGGGATCCACTCATGAATCTTGACAAAACATGAACACTGAGCTATGGCTAATTTCTCCATTAACAGGTTCAAACAAGAATGGCAAAAGTGCGAATGACAACAAGTTTTAGACTGAGTGAAATTAACACAAGTCTGGAATTTATCATCAGGAAGCACACTTTAGAGCATGAAAACTACATGCTACAGGAACTTATCATGGCAAAGCAAGGCATGGCATGAAGCTACTCAAAGCACTTAACAAAAGTCCCTTAGTGACCTTGAGCCAAAAGGGATCAGAAAATACAATTGCAAGCATGTGAACATGGCAAAAACATAAACAGATTCAGACTTAATGAAAAACTGGAGCATGCAAAACAGTTAACGAGTAGGCAAGTTTATGAGCTCGATACACTCACTATAGAGCATGGCATGAAAAACTAAGCATACACTCATCAAGAAGACATGGCATAGAAGCTAGACATGGCAAGAACAACATCATAGCATGCACGGATCAATAGCAACATCCTCGGCAAAATCGCTAAACATGTCAACAATCTGTCAGGATCATTTTATAGCAAAAGTAGAGCTCGATTGACTCAAGCTAGGGTGCTCCATAAATGCAAACAAAGACATGGATGCATACAGAACCATAATTTTAACAAAACATCCTTACCGATCATCCTCAAAAGAGGCACGGATCACTAGGAAATAACATGAACATATGACATAACAACAAAAACAGAACAAGGACTGTGAAATTCTAAGTCCCTGAAATCAGCATCAATGATTACGCTACTTCGCAAGCTTGTGCTAGTCGCCACAAATATCAAAAAAATACATGGCAAGCACCTCTGTAAAGATGGCATGGCATATAACAAAACACATGTAGAGCTCAGGATCATAGCATGCACACATTAATCATGGCAAAAATGACAAAATGCCATTTGCTGAAATAGATCTGACAAATTCATCACATAGCCCTCTTCCAACGGCATTTCGGGCATCAAGATGAGCTCAAATGAAAATGATGCAATGAGATGAAATGATCTACTCGTCGAGACGAACATTTTGATATGCTACACGCACGAATCGGTGCTACGGATGCAAAGTTATGGCATGTCAAAGTATGCAAAAAGTTATCAGGGATTAGGGTTAGGGTCAACCGATCCAGATCTGGAGTTCGTCTGCACGCGAACTGAGTCGCTCCGGTGAGCTTGAACCGGCTCCGGCGAGCTTGAAGAAAACAGCGAGGAGGCGAGGGAGAGGCGGATCCGGCCTCTCCCGACCGGATCTGGAGGCGGGCTGCGAGGGACGAGGCGGCGGTGGCCGGAGAGCAGCTCCGCCGAGGCGGCGCGGTGGTGCGGCGGCCTCGGGCGAGCTCGCCGGCGCGGGCTCGCGGCGTCCGGGGTTGAAGCAGGCGGCGGCGCGAGGCAAAGGCGGTGGAGACGAGGGCGGTGGCGGCGGAGTCGGGCGCGGGGCGCGGGGCGGCTGCGCGGCGAGGAGGGCCCAGCTTGGGATGAGCGGGCCGGCGGCGGAGACAAGAGCGGCGCGACATGTGGCGAGCCCTCAGTGGCGCGGGGCAGCGTCCGGCGCGAAAACGGACATGTCTGGCGCGCTGCGGGGAAAATGGCTAGGGTTAGGGGGGAAGAGACCCGGGATTTCGAGAGGGTGACCTTTATATAGAGGTAGAGGTAGCTAGGAAGCTCCAAATGAGGTGCGGTTTGCGGGCACACGATCGTGATCGAACGTTCTAGCTGATGGGAGAGTTTTAGATGGGGTTTGGGCCAAATTGGAAGGGTGTTGGGCTGCAACACACACTAGGCCTTTTCGGTCCCTCGGGTAATTGTTGGAGTATCAAACGAAGTCCAAATGGCGCGAAACTTGACAGGCGGTCTAATGGTAGTAAACCAAGGCCGCATGGCAAGTCTCGGTCCAATCCGGAAATGTTTAACCCCCACTCACGAAAAGAGGTAGAAAGGGGCACCGGGTGACATATGAGCACCAGAATGCAAAACGGACAACAGGGAAAATGCTCGGATGCATGAGACGAACACATATGCGAATGCAATGTACATGATGACATTATATGAGATGCATGACAAAGACAACAACACATGGAGACAAAAACCCGACAACGAGGAAATAAAATAACTTAGTGCCGGAAACAGCAAGAGTTGGAGTATAGATAAGGTAAATTACATCCAGGGTGTTACACTACATCAACGCAGGACTGTGGGGTTTTCTCACTGTCTACAAGATTGTTTTTATCACCTTTCTTGGAGACCAACAGGGTTGTCTCACTATCTTGAACCTTATCTGCATTACTTTCTCTACCATTGCATAGTGGGGTGCTATTCTCCAATATTATGTTTGCATACTACAAGAGAAACAAGCAGACACATCACAGGTTTAGCTTGTAGTATACGAAACTCATTTTGGTAAACCGGTTTAGTAGTAAGGTGGACAGGATAACAGCATGAAACAAACATATATCTATGTACTATGGTCACTGTATTGGCCATATCATTCTAGTTTATGTTCCCTAATCAAGATAGAGACACAGTTCAACTCATATATTTTTAAGACACATCAGCATAGACAGAATATAAGTGTGAGAAACTACACAGCATTGGCAGCACTTGTAATGTGCATCACATGAGAACATGACTGTTTATACAACTTAAACTGAAATCAACATAGAGCAAGAAGTTAGAACAGCAATCCAGTTAAAGAAATAGGTTTAAAACATACTTGTTGCGCCATTGGAGTTTCAGTTGGATCCTTCAAATTCGAAAGTAGTTGGTATGAGTAAATACAGTGCTGCAACAGCAAAGGAGTATGGACCATAGCTACGGAATCTGACCTGAGAATAGTTGCTCTTCTGCTTTAAACGTGGAGTTTGGGTTAGTTGTGCTAGTCTTCGTGCTTTGGGCACTGCAGTAGCTTTACAAACTACTCGTGTGGGGGTACTCTGTGGTGGACATGGTGCTTTGTCAACTATAAGTGGGTTACTATTCGCTGGGGTTGCGGTTAGATGAGTTGTAGCTGGTTCTCTGCCCAACGGTGTAAGCGTGCAATCTGGAAGAGTCTCGATTATGTGTGGTGGGGCTAGTTTGTGGGCCAGTACAACCATGGTTCTATCTGCATCGATGGGTAGCACTGTCTTTTGTGAAGAACGGGTTTTTGCTCCCTTAGATACTGCCATCACCCCCTTCAATTCAAATGGCTGATAAACAAGAAAAGAAATTGAACATATAGACATTGTATGATAGGCAGATGTGGTAATTCACATATATGTTATCTAACCAAACAGGACAGCATGACACAATTTCACATATATGATGCCTAACTAAACAGGATAGCATGACACAGTTGCAGATATATGATGGATAACTTAACAGGATATAATGGCATAATTCAACATATGATGAGTACCTAAACAGGATGACATGACAAAACTATATGATGTCTTTCTAAAATAGGTTGGGATGAAATAATTCACATACATGTTGTCTAAGTATACAGGATGGCATGATATAATTGACATAATTGATTCATATACTAAGCAGCTGGCACTCGCATGTATGATCTCTAAACTAAGCAGGTAGAATTCAGTATTGTGCATATGATGTCTAAACTAAGCAATGCAAGACACCATATGCATCATATGAGAAATATAAACATTGCAACTTAGAGCATACACCTCAGGTGGGATATAGGACCGGTCATCTGTCTCTGAATCCTCCTCTGAGGAGCTCCCTGTAACCATCGAGATATATGCTTCAATAGGTACCATTGCCTGCTCTGAAGAACTTGTTTTCACTCCAGATTTTTCCATAACCAGCTCAAATGGCTGATACACATGAAGAGTAGTTCAATATACACAGATTCTCAACAAATGGAATATGTAATGAAAAAAAAGATGGCATGAGATAATTCACATATATGATGCATGGCTCCATGGCGGTGCATAATTCACATATATGATAACTGGCTGAAAAACATGGCATTGCATAATTCACATATCTGATATAGAAAGCAAACAGGAGGCATTCACACAAATCATGTCTAATCTAAGCAGATGGCATGGCAATGCAAGACACCATATGCATGATATGAGCAATATAACCCAGTCAAGTTAGAGCATGCACCTCGGGGGGGGGGGGGAACGACTGGTCATCTCTCTCTGAATCCTCCTGGGGAGCTATCTGTAACCAGCAAGAAATCTGCATCGACAGGTAGCACTGACTGCTCAGAAGACCTTGTTTTCACTCCAGATTTTCCCATGACCGACTCAAATGGCTGATGCACAGGAAGAGTAGATGAATGTATAAACATTGTTGACAAATGGAATACATTATGGAAAAAAAATATGGCACGATACAATTCACATATACGATGACTGGCTAAACAGGATGCATTGCATGATTGACATATATGATGCCTGGCTAAAGAAGATGGCATTGCATAATTCCCATATACTCCCTCCGTTCCTAAATATTTGTCTTTTTAGAGATTTCAAATGGACTACCACATATGGATGTATATAGACATATTTTAGAGTGTAGATTCACTCATTTTGTTCTGTATGTTGTCACTTGTTGAAATCTCTAAAAAGACAAATATTTAGGAATGGTGGGAGTATGATATAGAAACCAAACAGGTGGCATTCACACAAAGCAAATCTAAACTAAGCTGATGACATATAAGATGTATAATGTAAACAATGCAAGGCGCCATATGCATGATATGACCAACATCAGCATGCCGGGTTAGAGCAAACACCTCAGGTGGTAAACAGGCGTGGTCGGCTCCTTCTGAATCTCCATCTGAACAGTTATCTTCCTCTGGAATACAATCTGGAAATGTAGGAGGGGGGCACTTCACCCACCATGGAGCAGCGTCTGCATGACATTATATTCGCACGCAACGGTCTTCTCTTTTCTCTACATCTTCAGTAGGATTGTGTATAATATCTGACATGCATAATAAAAAAATAGTTAGATTTTGTAAGGCCTAAGGGGTGCATGCAAAAATCAAGACTGATGGTAGCAAACGAGTGGATGGATTCAAAACTAATGATAGCAGGTAGATTATAGCTTCAGTTTAAAAAGATAGACAATGGATCATCTATTGTTTGTTGCCCACCCAACATGAAGCACATAGAAGACCCCAGATGAACCAGATAGTAGACATATACTATTCATTGCTGGCTCGATATGAGACCCATGGGCAATTCCAAACTCAAGATTGAACGATAAAGTAGTAGGTAATAATAACCGATGTATAACGTAAGCAAACACGAAAGACTGCGACCTCTCTTCCGGAACTGTGTAGTCCTCAGGTTCATATGCTCAGTCGATGATGGTCATGCAGTTGGTGTGGCTGCCGGCAACGGGGAAGATGATCTGAGGCGGTGAAAGGAAGTCTACAGGGGGGATCTCTGCTGCAGTGAACGCTTTTGTCGATGGTGCACCTCAAGTGGGGTGGATGACGGCACGGCAGGAGCAGGAAAATGAAGTAAATCTGTAAGGGCTCCTTAGAATTGGAGGATTCTATAAACACAGGGACAGGAAAAACACAGGAATAGGATAGGAATGCACGTGCAAAACAGAGCATTTGGAAACATAGGATTTCAGTCAACCTAGGTGTTTGGCTCACATGAATTGGAAGAACAAAGGAATGTAGAAACAAAGTGATGCGATGAGTGTACAACCTCTTTGGCATAGCCTTATGGACCTCAACATCATTGGGTTGGACATGGAGGATGGTGATGATGCTGGTGTGACTGTCAGAGGCGGGGAAGAAGATCCCAGGCCTCTGGAAACGGCGCCGAGGGTACTGCTCCGCTGTGATGGACGGTTCCGTCGTTGGAGCAGCTCCGCTAAGGTGTACGGCGACGAGGCTGAAGCATGACAAGACAGACAACATTAATCTAAAGTGGGACCCTAATATCATCTGCAATAGACGATGTAAAATACATCACCAAAAAGTGCTAGATGTAAAACGCATCAGCCGCTCCGACAGATGCTGTAAGTACTGTTCACTCTGAACTTAACTGAAGAAAATGAATTTCACAGTCGAAACTTAATTTTACTGTCAAAACTGATTGAACTAGTAATAGAGCATTGCAATAGATGTTTAGGGCGTTCGAGCACTAGTAGCAGAGAAGCAGTGATATAAATCAGCAGACGCTCGAGCAGGGAACGCACTAGCAGAGAACAAGTCGTGCAGTAGCACCGCGAGCGAGTGCTAAAGCAGCAACTCCTGTAGCTGTCGGAGGTCGTGCAGCAGCAGCAGTGCAAGCGAGAGAAAGAGCAGAGCATCAGCACGAACGAAACCAGGAGCAGTGCAGCAGCGCAACCCACAGCAAGAACAGAGCCGCAGCGCGAGTGAGAGCCGGAGCAGCTTGTAAGTGCATCTAGTGCCACCCCTAGTTGGTTTTGGAGTATTGACGACAAACCTAGTTGAGGGACTAATGTGTTTGTGAGAATTGCAGGATAACACAGGTAGAAGTCCCTCATTGATTCGGTTTTCCTACCAGAGATGACCCCTAAAAATGTATGAAGACATTGAAGTCAGAGGTGGTATGTGAAGACATTCACATTGAAGACTATGATAAGAAAAGACATCGCGTGAAGACTATGGAGCGCGAAGACTTAGCAGTTTCGCCGTTCTATGTTTTTCTTTGTTGAGTCATAGGAACCGCCGTACTGTTAAGTGGGGTCCAAGAGAACCAGTCAGAATGACTGAAGTGATGCTTAACCAAAATCCTATGTCTTCGAGTGAAGACTATGAGAGCAAATCTTGTCTAGAGTTGGATAAGTTAGCTTTGCTTGTAGTCCAAATAAAGTTGTTATGTGTGTTTGAAATCTGACCGTTAGAACACGTGTCAGTTCTGTAGTGACCAAGGGTCATTTTGGACAAACCGGGTCGGGTTGCCCAATGGCTATAAATAGCCCACCCCCTACAACCATAAACGGTTGGCTGCTCAGAGTTAGTGCACGGCTTTTGTCGTTTGAGAGCAACCCACCTCGAAGCCTTTGAGAGAGAATTCCTTGCGAGGATAAATCCCTAAACACCTAGAGTCAAAGAGTGTTAGGCATCACTTAAGTCTTCCTATCTGTGTGATCTGAAGACTTATTGCACTTGAGGACTGTGAATCCTCCAGTCGGTTAGGCGTCACGTTCTGAGCATCCAAGAGTCATTGTGGATCGCTGGTGAATGAAGTCTGTGAAGGTTTGGAAGTCTACCTTGAAGACTTACCAGAGTGATTGGGCGAGGTCTGTGTGACCTTAGCTCAAGGGGAATACGGTGAGGACTGAGTGTCCTGAGCTGCGTGTTCAGGACTGGGTGTCCGGGACTGTGTGTCCTCAGGTTTAAATACCTAGCCACCCTAACCAGACGTACAACTGTCACCGCAGTTGGAACTGGTCTACCAAACCTTTGTCTTCACCAAGCTCACTGGTTCTATCCTTCCCATCTCTTTATTTACAGTTGGTCCTTGTGAAGTCATTGCCTATTTGCATTGTTCATTTGTCTTCACTGTGTGACTGTTTGTTCAGATTGGTTTCATATTATCTTCCATCCTAATCTGTACTACCTAGCTGATGTTAGTCTTTGTGCTTTCACTTCATTGAATACTTGACTATGGCTTGTCTAGGGTAGTCTACCTTCCGCTGCATGCTTATAGGTTCATTTTTATTGTTTGTCTTCAAAACTCCCATGTTTTGAAGACTTTCATAAAAATCACCTATTCACCCCCCTCTAGTCGATATAACGCACTTTCAATTGGTATCAGAGCGAGGTACTCCCTTGTTCTGTGTGATTTTGTTTTAACCGCCTGGAGTTTTAGTTATGTCGACCACAGGAATGTAGACTGTGTCATGCCCCATCTTTGACGGTCACGAGTATCCCAAGTGGAAGGCCATGATGAAGAAGCGCCTCATGGCGATGAACAGCGAGTTGTGGACCGTCACTGAGATTGGTCTGACCGATCTGTGCAAGATGGCGGAAGTTGATGACATTCGCAAGTACACTCTTCTCAACCTCACGGCGAAGGCCGTCATCTGCTCCTGTCTGTCTCAAAATCAGTTCAGGAATATCATGCATCTCGATCATGCGAAGCTTATCTGGGACCGTCTCTCTGAGGTCTATGAAGGTCATCGAACTCGTCATGATCCTTGGTTTAAGGACTTTAAGGAATCTCTCAAAGCGATGACATTCGAACATGAATCATCATCTTCTGCATCATGCCTTATGGCAAAAGATGCTAAGGTAACTGAATGCTATCTATCTGAATCCAATGATGATGAATCTGGTGATGAATTTGGACCCAGCTATGCAAAACTTGCTTCCCTTGCCACTAGACAACAGAAAGCTATGGAACATATTCAAAAACTGTTAGACAAAAGCGATGACCTGTTGGACGCTGAAATGACTCGATCTTAGTCCTTAATTGAAGACATAAAAAATCTTCATGTTAAGTATGAGGAACTTTAAAGTCGTCATGAAACGCTCTCAACAACTCATGAAAAGCTTTCCTATGATTATCTTCAAAGGAAGCAAGATCTTGAGAAATTGAGAGCGGCTCATGAAGATCTTCAAAAGGAAAACGAGTCACTTCACGCCAAACAGATCTGTTCCGCTCAGGAAGGATTTGAACCACCATGTCTTAAATTCATTGAGCATGATAACACTACTTCTGTTGCTGAATGTTCTACTGCTGCTACTGTTGCAATATCTTCAACTGCTGATGTGGTAACTAACCCCTCTGCTGAGGATGCCACTGCTATTGGTGATGAGAATGCTAGGTTGAAGACATTGCTTGAAATAGGGATGTTCAAAAGTCTCAAAGGGCATCAGACACTATGTGATGTCCTAAAAAGGTAGATCCTGAACCGAAACCCTAGGAAAGAGGGTGTTGGGTTCAAAAGGAAAATGAATGCTGATGGCTCTTACTGGAAACCTGAGCAGTACCCCAAAACCACATGGGTTGCTGCAAAGGAACCTTCAGCGGATCCATCCACCCTATCTTGCTTCACTTGTGCTAATCCCATTGTTACTGATGAATCCTTTGATGCAAACTATAAACTGTTTAAGAATCAGAATGGTGAAGTGTTTTCCAGGTATATTGGTACTAACTGCAGGAATGGGCAGCCTATGAAGAAAGTCTGGGTGCTGAAAAGATGTTTGGAGAATCTTCCTGTGAATGTCGTCATGACACCACACATGAAGAAGACAAACCGCAGACCACAGGCTTCATACGGTCCAAAGGCTTCATACAGACAGAGGACTCACCTCAGTCGCACTAACGCAAATGTTTTGCAGGGAAACCTTACTCAGGCCTATGAATATGAGCGCGTTTCATCAAACCAAAGCCAAAGTTCATAAGACCAAGAACTACTCTTCTTATTCTTATGAGTACTATTGTCCACTTGCAAGACTTTTTGCTAGGGCTCCAAAGCCAAAGTTCTCAGATGCTGCACTTAGACTCATTGCTTCAAAGCCACCCTTGAAGATGTGGGTGACTAAGAAAGCTTAACTCTCTTTTGCGGGGAAAGGTCTCCAGCCGAAAACCAAAATCGTCTGAAGCTATTGCTGGGGACCTTAAACATCTTGGTACGACACTAGCTGTTTCAGAATGGATTATTGATAGTGGGTGTACTAATCACATTGTAAGTGCATCTAGTGTCACCCCTAGTTGGTTTTGGATTACTGACGACAAACCTAGTTGAGGGACTAATGTGTTTGTGAGAATTGCAGGATAACACAGGTAGAACTACCTCATTGATTCGGTTTTCCTACTAGAGATGACCCCTAAAAATGTATGAAGACATTGAAGTCAAAGGTGGTATGTGAAGACATTCACATTGAAGACTATGACGAGAAAAGACATCGCGTGAAGACTATGGAGCGCGAAGACTTAGCAGTTTCGTTGTTCTGTGTTTTTCTTTGTTGAGTCATAGGAACCACTGTACTGTTAAGTGGGGTCCAAGAAAACCAGTCAGAATGACTAAACTGATGCTTAACCAAAATCCTATGTCTTCGAGTGAAGACTATGAGAGCAAATCTTGTCCAGAGTTGGATAAGTTAGCTTTGCTTATATCCCAAGTAAAGTTGCCGTGTGTGTTTGAAATCTGACCGTTGGAACACGTGTCAGTTCCATAGTGAGCCAGGGTCATTTCGGACAAATTAGGTCGGGTTGCCTAGTGGCTATAAATAGCCCACCCCCTACAACCATAAATGGGTGGCCGCTCAGAGTTAGAGTACGGCTTTTGTCGTTTGAGAGCAACCCACCTCGAAGCCTTTGAGAGAGAATTCCTTGCGAGGATAAAGCCCTAAACACCCAGAGCCAAAGAGTGTTAGGCATCACTTAAGTCTTCCTGTCTGTGTGATCTGAATACTTATTACACTTGAGGACTGTGAATCCTCCAGCCGGTTAGGCGTCGCGTTCTGAGCATCCAAGAGTCATTGTGGATCGCTGGTGAACGAAGTCTATGAAGGTTTGGAAGTCTACCTTGAAGACTTACCAGAGTGATTGGGCGAGGATTGGGTGTCCTTAGCTCAAGGGGAATAAGGTGAAGACGAGGTCTTCTGAGTTGAATCTCAGCCTCCCCAACCAGACGTACAGTTGTCACAGCAACTGGAACTGGTCCAACAAATCATTATCTTCAACGAGTAACTGGTTTCATCCTTCCCTTCCCTTTGCTTACTGTTGGTCCTTGTGAAGTCATTGTATGATTGCATTATCCTTTGTCTTCACTGAGTGCCTACCTGTTCTGTTCGGCTTCACAATATCTTCCTACCTGATCTTACTGCCTAGCTGCTATTAGTCATTATGCTTTCACTTCATTGAATACTTGACTAAGGTTTGCCTAGTGTAGTCTACCTTCCGCTGCATGGTAATAGGTTTATTTCTATCGTTTGTCTCCGAAACTTCCATGTTTTGAAGACTTTCATAAAAATCGCCTATTCACCCCCCTCTAGTCGATCACTAGCACTTTCAATTGGTATTAGAGCAAGGTACTCCCTTGTTCTGTGTGATTCGGTTTAACCACCTGGAGTTTTAGCTATGTCGACTATAGGGATATTTAAGGTCTCCGCTGCTTGCCCCGTCTTCGATGGAACTGAATATCCCTACTGGAAGAATAAGATGCGCATGCATCTTGAAGCCATTGATGTCGACCTATGGTATGTCGTCAAGAATGGCGTTCCCAAGGCTGGTGAAGGTGTCACCGCTGCTGATGTCAAGAAGTTCATTCAACTGGACTCCACTGCCAAGAACATCATCTGTGGTCATCTGACCAAAGGACAGTATGGCTGCGTGAGTGCTTTGGAAACATCTAAGCTAGTCTGGGACTGGCTCTCCAAGGTCAATGAAGGCGTCTCAACCCAGAGAGATCAGAGAATCAGTGTCCTTCACAACCTCTTCAACCGCTTCAAGAGAAATGACAATGAGAACGTCCAGCTCACGTTTGATCGACACACTGTCATCACTAATGAGCTTCAAGCTCTCGGCGCCACTGAGATCACCAAGCATGAGGTCGTCAAGACACTCCTGAGATCACTCGACAGCTCGTTTGACACCCTAGCCCTGATGATTCAAGAACGTCCTGATTTCAAGACACTCGATCCGTCTGACATACTTGAGAGGCTCAACACACATGAGTTTCAGCTTTCTGAGAAAAGAGACATCTACGGTCCTAACTATGGGCGAACTCATGCCTTGAAGGCAAAATTTGTCTCCTCATCTGAAGAAGAATCTGACATCAGTTCTGATGATCTTGAAGACATTGGAAAGGAGCTTGCTATGCTTGTGAAGAAGTTCCAAAAATTCACCAAGAAGAAAGGCTTCAGAAAGTCTTCTCGATCAAGCTCAAGAAATGATGAAGCTTCTGCTCATGACTACAAGAAGAGAACATGCCACAAGTGCAAGAAACCTGACCACTACATCTCTGAGTGTCTGCAGTGGGACAATGAGAACAACAAGAAGAAGAAGAGCAAGGAATATGACTCTAACGAAAAGAAGAAGAAGAAATACTCAAAGTCTTCTTCCAAGTCTTCCTCAAAGTCTTCATCACACAAGAAGAGCTCATCTGGCAAGGCACATGCGTTTGTTGGCAAGGAAATGGATTCAGAGGAGGAGTCCGCTTCTGAGGAGGCGGAGGTGGAGTCTGAGGAGGAGTCCGATTCTGGCGTTGTGAGTCTGGCTACAACATACGTTGCCAAGTCCATCTTCAACACTGAAGACAATGACTTCATCTCCGACACCGATGCAAATGACAAGGACTACTCTGCTCCTACCTACTACTTCATGGCATGCGGTGCCAAGGTAAACACACGCATTGCTCACTATCAAAATTCTAGTGAAGATGACTCTGATTGTGGTTCCAAACCCAGCTACAAAACACTTGCTAAAATTGCAACTAAACAACATAAAGCCATGGAACATATTCAAAAACTATTAGACAAAAGCGATGATTTGTTAGACGCTGAAATGACTCGATCTCAGTCCTTAATTGAAGACATAAAAAATCTTCACATTAAGTATGAGGAACTTGAAAGTCGTCATGAAACTCTCTCAACAACTCATGAAAAGCTTTCCTATGATTATCTTCAAAGGAAGCAAGATCTTGAGAAATTGAGAGCAGCTCATGAAGATCGTCAAAAGGAAAACGAGTCACTTCGCGCTGAACAGATCAGTTCTGCCCAGGAAGGATTTGAACCACCATGTCTTAAATGCATTGAGCGTGACAACGCTACTTCTGTTGCTGAGTGTTCTATTGCTGCTATTGTTGCAATATCTTCAACTGTTGATGTGGTAACTAACCCCTCTGCTGAGGATACCACTGCTATTGCTGATGAGAATGCTAGGTTGAAGACATTGCTTGAAACAGGAATGTACAAAAGTCTCAAAGGGCATCAGACACTATGTGATGTCCTCAAAAGGTAGATCCTGAACCGAAACCCTAGGAAAGAGGGTGTTGGGTTCGAAAGGAAAATGAATGCTGATGGCTCTTACTGGAAACCTGAGCAGTACCCCAAAACCACATGGGTTGCTGCAAAGGAACCTTCAGCGGATCCATCCACCCTATCTGGCTTCACTTGTGCTAATCCCATTGTTATTGATGAATCCTTTGATGCAAACTATAAACTGTTTAAGAATCAGAATGGTGAGGTGTTTGCCAGGTATATTGGTACTAACTGCAGGAATGGACCGCCTATGAAGAAGATCTGGGTGCCGAAAAGGTGTTTGGAGAATCTTCCTGTGAATGTCGTCATGACACCACAGGTGAAGAAGACAAACCCCAGACCACAGGCTTCATACGGTCCAAAGGCTTCATACAGACAGAGGACTCACCTCAGTCGCACTAACGCAAATGTTTTGCAGGGATACCATACTCAGGCCTGTGAATATGAGCGCGTTTCATCAAACCGCCATGTTCATAAGACCAAGAACTATTCTGCTTATTCTTATGAGTACTATTGTCCACCTGCAAGACTTTTTGCTAGGGCTCCAAAGCCAAAGTTCTCAGATGCTGCACTTAGACTCATTGCTTCGAAGCCACCCTTGAAGATGTGGGTGGCTAAGAAAGCTTAACTCTCTTTTACAGGGAAAGGGCTCCAGCCGAAAACCAAAATCGTCTGACGCTATTGCTGGGGACCTTAAACATCTTGTAGGGCGCAAGATCAAATGCCCAAATGGCCTTATTATGTACTTTGTTCCTGAATCGCTTGCTACTCGCCCTATCAGTCCAAATCTTGATCTAAGCTTTCATAATCCACTGGTTCGTCAAATGTTTTTGCTTCATAATTCTCTTCGTGAAGCCTATCCCCCTAACTGCACTGTAGGGTACGACACCAGCTGCTTCAGAATGGATTATTGATAGTGGGTGTACCAATCACATGACTGGCAAGCGAAGCCTTCTTATGGACTCAACACTACGTCCATCTGACAAAAGTCATATCACATTTGCTAACACTGGTAAAAGCAAGGTATTGGGTCTAGGTAGAGTTGCAATCTCAAAGGATCAACACATGGATAAAGTCATGCTTGTTGAATCCCTTGGTTTCAACTTAATGTCTGTTTCAATGATTTGCGATTTAAACATGATTGTGATGTTTGGAAAATAGTGTTGCCTTGTACTAATGGAATCTGACAAGTCTCTAGTGTTTGAAGGGTATCGGAAAGATGATTTGTACATGGTAGATTTCTCAGCAGGACCACAACTTGCAGTGTGTCTTCTAGCAAAAGCTTATGAATGCTGGCTCTGGCATCGGAGGCTAGGACATGCTGGCATGAGGAACCTCCACACCCTTGCAAGGAAGAAGCATGTCATAGGCATCGAGGGCGTCAAGTTCAAGAAGGATCACTTATGCGGTGCCTGTGAAGCAGGGAAGATGACGAGGGCCAAGCATCCCTCGAAGACAATCATGACAACGACTCAACCTTTCGAACTGCTCCACATGGATCTTTTCGGTCCCACTCATTACTCAACTCTTACTACTACTGCTTGTCTCTATGGCTTTGTCATTGTTGATGATTATTTAAGATATACTTGGGTGCATATAATCCTCTACAAGACTGAAGTGCAGGATGTCTTCAGACGCTTTGCCAATCAAGCCATGAACAACTATGGCGTCAAGATCAAGCACATCAGAAGTGACAATGGCACTAAATTCAAGAACACTAGTCTAGACACTTATCTTGATACTTTGGGCATTACACATGAATTCTCAGCTCCGTACACACCACAGCAGAATGGCGTCGTGGAACGCAAGAACAGAACACTTATTGAGATAGCCCGGACGATGCTTGATGAATACAAGACTCCAAGAAAGTTCTGGCCTGAGGCCATTGATACTGCATGCCATATCATCAACCGTGTTTATCTTCACAAGCTTCTCAACAAGACATCCTATGAGCTCCTTACTGGCAAGAAGCCAAATGTCAGTTACTTCAGAGTATTTGGTGCCAGGTGCTGGATCAAGGATCCACATCACACTTCAAAATTTGCACCAAAAGCTCATGAAGGTTTTATGCTTGGATATGGAAAGGATTTGCACTCCTACAGAGTCTTCAACCTCTTTCATTATAAAGTGGTTGAAACAGTGGATGTGCGGTTCGATGAGACTAACGGCTCACAAAGGGAGAACCTGCCAAATGTGCTAGATGAAGTTCCATCCAGTGAATCAATCAAACTTATGGGAACTGGAGAAATCATACCTTCTGAAGCTCAGCCTGAAGAGGAACTTATCGTCTCCGCACCTGATCGACCTGAAGACAATGATCAAACTGAAGACAATGCTCAGCCTGAAGACAATCATTCTAATGATGACAATGATCAACAAGAGCAAAATCTTCGTCCTGTACATCCGCGTGTTGCAAATGAAGTACAGATTGAGAAGATAATTGATAGCATCAATGCACCAGGTCCACTCACTCGTTCAAGGGCAACACATCTAGCAAATTTCTGTGGGCACTTCGCATTCGTATCAATATCTGAACCCAAGAAAGTTGAAGAAGCCTTCGTAGAACCTGAATGGATTCAAGCTATGCAAGACGAGCTTCAACAGTTTGAGCTGAATGATGTATGGGAACTGGTTAAGCGTCCTGATCCCCGCAAGAACAATATAATGGGCACCAAATGGATATATCGCAACAAGCAAGATGAGCATGGTCAAGTTGTCAGAAACAAAGCTCATCTCGTTGCTCAAGGATACACTCAAGTTAAAGGGATTGACTTCGATGAAACCTTTGCTCCTGTGGCCAGACTTGAAGCCATACGCATACTGCTGGCCTATGCAAATCATCATAATATTCTTCTGTATCAAATGGATGTGAAGAGCGCTTTTCTCAATGGCAAGATTGAAGAAGAAGTGTCTGTTGCACAACCGCCTGGCTTTGAAGATCCAAAACATCCTGGCATGGTGTACAAGCTCAACAAGGCACTCTATGGCCTCAAACAAGCCCCTCGGGCTTGGTATGACACACTCAAAGACTTCCTGAAGAGCAAATGCTTCAAACCTGGTTCCCTCGACCCCACTCTCTTCACGAAGACATATGATGGTGAACTATTTGTGTGCCAAATATATGTGGATGATATTATATTCAGATGCACCAATCAAAAATACACTGAAGAGTTTGGATATATGATGCAAGAGCAACATCAGATGTCCATGATGGGTGAGCTAAAGTTCTTCCTTGGTCTTCAAATACGTCAGCAACGCAACAACATCTTCATATCTCAATAGAAGTACCTCAAAGATTGTCTGAAGAAATTTGGGATGCAAGACTGCAAAGGCTTCACGACTCCAATGCCAGCCAAACATCATCTGGGTCCCGACGACAATGGTAAAGAGTTCGATCAAAAGGTATACCGCTCCATGATTGGTTCTTTACTTTATCTATGTGCATCTAGGCCGGATATTATGCTTAGTGTTTGCATGTGTGCTCAATTCCAAGCGGCGCCAAAGGAATCGCATCACTTAGCTGTGAAGCGAATTCTTTGATATTTGGCTCACACCCCAACACTAGGATTATGGTATCCAAAGGGCTCAGAATTTGATCTGGTTGGATTCTCGGATGCTGATTATGCTGGTGACAAGGTGGATCGCAAGTCTACATCAGGCACATGTCATTTTCTGGGACGATCACTTGTATGTTGGTCTTCAAAGAAGCAGAACTGTGTATCTCTCTCCACAGCTGAATCTGAATACATTGCTGCTGGATCTTGCTGCGCTCAGCTTCTGTGGATGAAGCAAACACTCAAAGATTATGGCATTCATCTGAAGCAAGTGCCACTCTACTGCAACAACGAAAGTGCCATCAAGATTGCCAACAACCTAGTTCAGCACTCGAAAACAAAGCACATTGAAATTCGTCATCACTTTCTCGGAGATCATGTTGTGAAGGAAGACATTGATATCATACACGTCAACACTGAAGAGCAATTGGCAGATATCTTCACCAAGCCCTTGGATGAGAAGAGGTTTTGCAAGTTATGGTGTGAGCTAAATATCTTGGAATCCTCAAATGTCCTGTGATCAGGCACACATCCTAACACTTATGCTTATTGATGACTTAGATGTGCAACACACGAAGTAAAGTATATCTTCAATCAATGAAGACTTACATTCCGAGTGTGAATACATTAATGTGGAATTTGACTTCGGAGCGCCACGATAATTGTGCGCCGTGTCTGAGTCTAATATTTCCTATACGGTGGGTAACGCCACAACCAAATTTTTCTGTTTGAAGTGTTTCGCTCATGGCGTTACGTTTGGTATGTCCTCACATTTGGTTTGGCTTCAATCTCAACTGGCCTTCATGATTATCTTCACTACGTTGATTTGATTGTCTGTCTAATCTATATATATATACACTAGTGTTCTGTCCTCTACAACATTCACTTATAGCTATGTCTTCTTGTTGAATCTTTTGAACTAAGTGAATGTGATCAGACCCTAACCTCTCTATGCTTTCTATCTCAAACTCTATCTCTCCAAATCATATGCATTCTATTGAAACTGTTGAATATCTTCTCTGCATCCTTGTCAGCAGAAGATACAGAGACAAACATTAAGTCTGTTTTCAATGCTAATTCCTTCACCTAAAACCCGGAGAAGTGGGAACGACCACCCGACAATCCAGGCGTACGTGGGAACGTGAGACAACTCCAAGTATGTTGCATGTTTGCCACGTGTTCCTCAGATGTGAACCGCCAGGGGCACCTACGTAATTGTGTTGTGCCGCACACTTCCTTATAAATACATGTCCCATGCGCTCAAGAAAACCTTCTTCCACCTCCCCACCTCGTCAAACCCTAGCGCCCCCGCTAGCTCTCGACGATGCCGGCAACGAAGCGCTTAGCTGCCACGACTTCTCCGACGCCGTCGTCACGCTGGCCGCAGACATCGTCTTCTCCGTTGTCGCCGTAGGTGTTCTCCGTCACCAAGATAGGGCACGGTGGATTGAACTACTCAGTCTCCTACTCTTCCCATCTAGCAGTTCTTCGCGTGGTAAATATAACTCTATTTTACCATCTTTTTGATCCTCAAAGATTCATCTTGTTTGCCAAAATAAGTTTCTGCCTATACAATGTTAGATCTATCCTGTCTGCATCTCATACTGCCTAGAATATTCACTTAAGCTCCATGTCTAGTTAGATTCCTCACTTGTACTTATTTGCGGATTCATACAAATCTAGAACCAACTCTCAACATATAAGTGAATGTCTTCGCACGATGAGGTCAATGTCTCCTAAACTGATTTATCTTCAAAATCTTCTGAGAATGCATATGACCTCTTCCCCTTCCCTCGCATCTCTAATGATGTCACAGGTACATGTCCGTGGGAGAATCCCTTGGTTCTCATAGTCTGCATTCATTTGCAGAATTCTTACAGCATCACATTAACTCTCCCGAAGCCAGTTCCTGTTTGTCCAGCAAGCGAAAGCCTTTGAAGCCTTTGAACGTGTTAAAGCCATTCAGTTTGAAGTTCATGGCTGTAGAGATATCAGTAAGGAAGGGTGGCAGACAGCGTCGTGGGGAATGTCAAGCGATTAGCCTGATGACCTCTCAGAGCTTTACAAGACAGATCCTGAAGAGGATTACAATCAGCGCAAGACCCGAATCCAATGGATTCGAAGATATTGGGCAGAACAATGGTTCAAGTACAAATTTGTGACCCAGGAATATGCTGAGAAAAATGCCATCAAATGACCATGGGGAGACATCCTATACAGAAATCTTCAACCCAGGTCTAGAGATGAAGCCATTGAACAAGGCTTCTATCCATGCATGGTCCATGGACCACAGCCTGCGGATGCACACCCATCGTCATTGCTATGGTGTCGTGACGACAATCTGTTCAAGCGCAACTTCCAGTTTGCCAAGAATTCGGCCAAGCAAAACAAGAAGTCATGGGGACTTGACTTCAACCCTGGCCCTTCTGCACCCCGTGCCGATGGCACCCGCGAAGCTGAACCCAATCTTGTTGGGCCCTTCTACAAGCTGGAAGGTCTCATCACTCATATCAAGGTTCAAGGGACAATCGTGGATGAGCCTGCAGATGACGCTGAATCTGATGAAGCGCCTGCATCACCGAAGCCAAAGAAACTGAAGAAGCCTAAAGCTTCAAAACCTGCCTCAGCACCAAAAATCTCATGAGCGAAGCCACTGGCTACTGCACCTCCTGAAGACAGTGTGCAGTCTGAAGATTTGTCACGCATCTCCAAGCCCTCGAAAGTAAAGATGCCTTTGCAACACACCAGCCAAGAACTGACTGCTGCTGCTATTCTGCGCAACGACGCCATTGATCTGTCCAGCGATGAAGATCTTGCAGATGACGCTCT
The DNA here is from genome assembly GCF_018294505.1 of Triticum aestivum. NCBI lineage: Eukaryota > Viridiplantae > Streptophyta > Magnoliopsida > Poales > Poaceae > Triticum > Triticum aestivum. Next base: position 359,595,352 of record NC_057806.1, on the reverse strand, counting down.
TGAGCAACTGATCAAGAGCAAAGAAGAAGCAGAAATCTTCAATGATTTGCCTCTCTTTGATGTGGCAATCATCCATAACTTCATTGATGAGTGGTTTGACACGCCCAACCTCAGCTTTGAAGATCTGCAACTTCCAATTGGCCTCAGTGTCGCCTTCACTGGCGCCATTGCTTCTGAGCTAACTCTAGCTCAGCGCATCGTTGAACTGAAGCAAAAGATCGACTATGAGAAAGCTCAGTTCAAGAAGCACATGGCCAAGCTCAGCGTGCAAGATGTCAAAAACTTCCAGATCATGTGCACGAGCTCAAGGAAGCCTTTCTCAAGAAGCGTGAAGAAGCTAAAGGCTCTCATGAGCGCATGAAGAGCCTGGCAGACACATGTGTGCAAGCCTACAATGAGGCTGAGAAGCGCAAGGCTCTTTGTCGTCCTGGCATCGATCCCAGGATGGCTGCAAAGAAGAAGAAGAAGCCAGCTGTGGCCGAACCTGAAGCACCAAGGCAGGAAGCACATCCCATTGTCTTCCCAGCCAGCATGACTGGCTCGAAGCCAAAGGTCAGGTCAACCGCTTCAGAACTGAAGAAGACGAGGACTGCTGAGGCTGAAGCCAGAAAGAGGAAACATCCTGAAGCCTCTGATGCTGCTCCCTCAAGAAGAAGCGCAAAACCAAGAAGGATCGGGACTGCTCCCACAGAGCCCTTAGTTGTTGAACCTATCTCAATGGTTCGCCCTGCATCTGCACACCAAGAGCGCCAACTGATTGTCCATGAGCCTGCTTCCACAGAGGCTCATGAAGCTGAAGACATTCCAGCAGTTGATCCCCACCGCTGCTGAAGACATTGGTCACCATGACAATGTTGAAGATGATGTAGTTCTTCCTCAGATCGAGCACAACTTGGTATCATCGCCTGTTCTCACGAACAGCGAACTCATCAGCATTGGTCGTCCTCTGACGCCAATTGCTCAGGATGCATCGTGGGCTGATCACCCACAACAACAAGACACTCCGAGTACTCAACAACAACAAGTCACACCACCCCGGCAAGAAGACGAAGATGACTTTGAGGCCCAGCCAACTCCATCTCCAAAGGCGTCACCAGCGTTGCGCAGGCTTCGCAAAGGACCAAGGCCTCAAGTCCCTCTATCGAGCGTTCCAGAAGGAGAAGTGCACCACCAATCTGTTGCACGTCAAGTGTTTCCAGATGCCACTCCTACTGTGACTGAATCCGAAGCCAAACTGGCTGAAGATGTTCCGGCTGCATCAGCCGATGAAGAAGAAGCCCCAAGAGTTGCTACACCCCCGTCTCACCAAGATGTTGTTCTCAAGGAGAACGTGACCGACCCTCCAGCTTCTGAAGTGGAGGTTGAGAATCCTGAGGCTGCCACCACCAACACCAATGAAGCCAATGACGTAGTCATGGCTGAAGCAAATGTGGAGCCTGCACCTGAAGTCAATGTGGCCCCTGAAGCCCATGAAGACAATGCCAATGCCCCTGTTCCCCCTCCAAGACCTCACACAATGGAGCTGGCATTTGATCATGGTCAGCAAGTTACGGTTCGATGGCCCATTCTGACTCCTCCGCCTGCTGCTGGTCCACAATTTGAGTACCACGTCGAGCACATGCCTCATGTCCAAAAGCCCAAGCCAAGACTTCCACGATTCCCAGGCACTGCCACTTCACCTGGGGTCTTCAATGCGAATGGCTTCGTGGCACATAATACCTTCTTCAACAGCTCCAAGAACCCTTATACCAAACCGCACATTTCTTCAGATCGGTTCGGGAGCTATCAGCAGCACAGCTACTATTCATGTGTCCTATACAATCAAGGGCGCATATTTCCACATATGCGCCTCGACTCTGAAGCTATGGCTGGTCTGCCCTGCCTCGAAGAAGCATTGGACTGTTTTAGAGATGCTGGTCTGCTGCAGTTCATCACCGACAAGGAGCACTGGAATGAAGAATTGTTGCTTCAATTCTATGCCACTCTTCATATTCGAGGCTACAACAGGGATCCGAAGACTTGGGTCCTTGAGTGGATGATAGGCAATGTCCATCACGAAGCTAAAGCTCTTGATATCATTGAGCTCACAGGCCTGCACACTCCTGGTGAATACTATGAACCAGGTTGTCAACAACATCAAAATGCCTTGGAAAGCATCTTTCAGAAGCCAGAACCCAACATGAGTCAAATGCTGAGCATGATGAAGCCTTTGCCTCCAGATGCTGAATATCCTAAGGAGTTCTTTGTTGAAGACCTAGAGTACCTGCCTCGCACCATCTACCACATCATCAGGAAGACTCTATGGCCTGTCAAAGGACACTCATCTGCAGCAAAGCTTGAAGGAGCAATGAAGACTTTGGTTTTCTATATCTTCAATGGCATCAGCTTCAATGCTCAAGACTTCTTCATCAAGCAGTTGGCTGCGTCTGGCTCCGACACCTTTGGGTTGAAATTCTATGCTCCATGGGTCATGCGTCTGATCAAGCATCACTCAGCCTTCAACTATCAGCCGTCTGCGCGCAATCATCTTATATTCTTGCCCGAGGTTGATCTGTCAGTTGAAGCCATTTACCCAGAGCCTGCTAAGGATACCATTTATCTTCATAATGCTGATCACCAAAGCTTCACCCAACCCATTGAAGGAATTCCAGCAGTGTCTCGTGTTTATCCCGTTGCTGAAAACACACGTGCCCCACGTGCTCAAACTGACGCCACTGGTAGCACTATTGCGCAAAGGCCTCAAAGACGATCTCGTGTCCTCAATGACCGAGAACTTCTTGTCACGCTGCATCAGAAACAGGATAAGCATCATGACTGGCTTAAGTGTCAGATGTAAAGCCTCTTGGTGGATGTCAACCGCATTTGCAATCTTGCCACCAAGAATGCCTTTGTTGCCCATGAAACTTGTCGGCGTACATGGAAAGGGCTGACGCTTATGTGTTCTGAAGATGATCTTCAAGAGGATGGCTTCTCTGAATGCTTCAAGTTTGACTCCACACCTCCACGAAGGACTGTGCTGAGACGAACTCCGTCTCTTGAAGACTCTGAGTTCTCTTCCTCCGTGGCATCGGTGAATGCCAGAGTGATCGATGACGAAGACGATGCTACTTCACCGCCCCCTACTTCTGCATGCATCGACACTTCCCCGAGTTCGTCTGCACCGCCTAACAACACCGATGACCTTGCTACCTCACCTACTCCTCATGGGAACGAGTAGACGCTCTATGTCTTCAAACCTTTTTGGTCCTTACTGACAAAAGGGGGAGAAGCATATGAGTTTGATAGTCTTCAAGTGGGTCCATATGGGTGGTTGCTTTATATTTTGCCTAGTGTTTACAAATCTCGTTTTGATACATTTGGTTCTTTGAGTTGTAACACTTAAAACTCGATGGTCGTCTACTACTTATTTGCTATTCTGCGATGCGATGATAAATTCCGCATGTGCGACGATAAATTCCGCACTTAGATCATTTTGCAGACGTCCATTTTTCATTATGCATGTCAATATCTTCACATATTTTTTTTTGCATGATGAATTGTCATCATAAGTTGAAGAGGATCTCCACAAGTACAACCTGCCATGTGCATTTGCATTCCAAAAGCAAATTACTTATATGCACATCTTCAGGGGGAGCCCTTGCAACTTATGAAGACAATACCCTATCCTTTACAATTTCACATATTATATTCCCCGTTGAAAACTTCAACTAGTTTGTCATCAATCACCAAAAAGGGGGAGATTGTAAGTGCATCTAGTGCCACCCCTAGTTAGTTTTGGAGTATTGACAACACACCTAGTTGAGGGACTAATGTGTTTGTGAGAATTGCAGGATAACACAGGTAGAAGTCCCTCATTGATTCGATTTTCCTACCAGAGATGACCCCTAAAAATGTATGAAGACATTGAAGTCAGAGGTGGTATGTGAAGACATTCACATTGAAGACTATGATAAGAGAAGACATCGCGTGAAGACTATGGAGCGCGAAGACTTAGCAGTTTCGTCGTTCTGTGTTTTTCTTTGTTGAGTCATAGGAACCACCGTACTGTTAAGTGGGGTCCAAGAGAACCAGTTAGAATGACTGAAGTGATGCTTAACCAAAATCCTATGTCTTCGAGTGAAGACTATGAGAGCAAATCTTGTCCAGAGTTGGATAAGTCAGCTTTGCTTGTAGTCCAAGTAAAGTTGCCGTGTGTGTTTGAAATCTAACCGTTGGACCACGTGTCAGTTCCTTAGTGACCAAGGGTCATTTCGGACAAACCAGGTCGGGTTGCCCAGCGGCTATAAATAGCCCACCCCCTACAACCATAAACGGTTGGCTGCTCAGAGTTAGTCCACGACTTTTGTCGTTTGAGAGCAACCCACCTCGAAGCCTTTGAGAGAGAATTCCTTGCGAGGATAAAGCCCTAAACACCCAGAGTCAAAGAGTGTTAGGCATCACTTAAGTCTTCCTTTCTGTGTGATCTGAAGACTTATTACACTTGAGGACTGTGAATCCTCCAGCCGGTTAGGCGTCGCGTTCTGAGCATCCAAGAGTCATTGTGGATCGCCGGTGAACGAAGTCTGTGAAGGTTTGGAAGTCTACCTTGAAGACTTACCAGAGTGATTGGGCGAGGTCTGTGTGACCTTAGCTCAAGGGGAATACGGTGAGGACTGAGTGTCCTGAGCTGCGTGTTTGGGACTGGGTGTCCGGGACTGTGTGTCCTTAGGTTTAAATACCTAGCCGCCCTAACCAGACATACAACTGTCACCGCAGTTGGAACTGGTCTACCAAACCTTTGTCTTCACCAAGCTCACTGGTTCTATCCTTCCCATCTCTTTATTTACAGTTGGTCCTTGTGAAGTCATTGCCTATTTGCCTTGTCCATTTGTCTTCACTGTGTGACTGTTTGTTCAGATTGGTTTCATATTATCTTCCATCCTGATCCGTAATGCCTAGCTGCTGTTAGTCTTTGTGTGTCCACTTCATTGAATACTTGACTATGGCTTGTCTAGGGTAGTCTACCTTCCGCTGCATGGTTATAGGTTCATTTCTATCGTTTTTCTTCAAAACTCCAATGTTTTGAAGACTTTCATAAAAAATCGCCTATTCACCCCTCCTCTAGTCGATATAACGCACTTTCACAGCTGCAGCTAGTGTCGTTGTGGAAGTCGCCGCCGAGGAAGCAACGACATGGGGAGAGACGTCGTGGATGATGTGGCCGGCGAAGGCGCCATCGATGGAGACATGCCATGTCTGCTCTGTATCGAGCAACGGCTGCCCCGTGAGATCGAATAAAATATAAAATGCAGCGGTGAGTGCAGAACCTCCTTGGTGGCGCCGAGTTGGCCTCGGCTTCATCGGAGGAATTGGTGAGGGTGTTGCGGTTCCGGTGGGGCAGGTCAAGACGACGCTGTGGGGATTGAGGTGGCGCGATAGATGAGGCGAACGTCGAGGCAGCTCCTTGGAGGTGGAGGACGGGGCGGCTGATCCGGCGGGATGAGGAGATCGACAACAGATCCTCATCCGGTGCGGTGGATGAGGGACGGCGAGCTATTGCGGTGGAAGACGTAGTTGGGGAAGAGTCTCCGGCTGGGCGGCGGTCGGGAGGCAGATAGAGGAGCGTGGGGTTTCGCGGGTTTTGGCGGCCTCAGTGTACGAATGGGGGGCGAAGGGGGAGGGGGAGCCAAGCATAGGGACGAAATGTAGGGTAAGTTACCAGCATACCCCCCCGGTTCTGACACCGCGACGTGGAGCTTCATTTCCGGCTAAGGGGTAGAAGGGGGATTTCGCGTGTCTGGGCTGCGGGAGCGATTTCGGATGAGGAGGGAGTTCTCGCGCATGTCCAAATTTCGGGATAACAAGGTGCGGCGCGGGTTGAAGAAGTGGGAGTTTCAAAGTAGGTGAGACAAAAGATACTCGAGCTTGAAAATTTCGGGATAACAAGGTGCAGATTCCTTGTTCGGCAGAACAAACTTAACATGTAAAAAAACAATTCATACAAGACACAAGAGAGTCATGTCCCCTTTTACTATATTGCTATAGATGCCATTGAAAAAACTACAAGAAAAATGTAAAAAAAATCGGGAGAACAAGATTACCCTGCACAGTACAAAATCGATTCGCACTTCCCTGAACAACAACAAAAAACAAATCAATTCCCACCAAAGAAAGAGTAATGTCCCTTTTTATATGATTACAGATGACATGATCTCGAATTTCACTTTTTGAATCCATGTTATGTTGAATTCGAATATATCGTTAGGTGACCTTGCGGTTTATAATTGATGTAGTCGTACATTTTGATCTTCCATCATATATGAACATTTTACTCCACCATGTGAACATATATATTGTCGTCTACCATATGGACTAAACTTGAATCAATTTTCCTTATTTGAATACGATTGTTGTCAAGTTATACAATAATTTAAATATTATCTTGATAACAAAAAACATACATATAGCAGAAATCATATTTCACTATGAACTACATGTACCATACGCTCTCCAATTCAAAAATTTGTATGCATTTTATGTTGAATTCAAATCATAGTACATTATTTGTCTAGGTAGCGAGATGTTTGGGATAATCTAATCCCTGTTTTCATACATATAATTTTTGGCTGAATTGGGACAAGTTTTGGTATAAGCCTCTTGCAAAACCGGAGATTCTCTCAACAAGCCTCGTGGTTCCGAGAGGGAACGTGTCACCTTTGTGTGCAAAATGATATACGTTGCCTCCCCCTAATTTTATTTACAGAGGCAACATAGAACTATATGAGTGCCCTGTTAAATTTTGGAATTATTTCGGGTTCATTTGGCCTTTTTATACATTAATTGAGTTTTTGGACTTTTAATGTGCATAATCTAAATATGAACTGCACACACATGCTCCGGTGCACCAAAGTGGGTTGAAAAATCACATGTTTGTCCTTAGTTGAATTTCTAGGTCCCATGGAAGAAATGAGATGAAATTCAAACATCTGGGCGTCATGACTCGGCCAAGAACATCGAGAAACTTTGATTTTAAATTCATGTAAATCCAAAACTCGCCTGGAAATCATGAAACTTGGCATGGTGTCATGTCATGGCAATAACATGTTGTGGTAAAAAATTGGGCCGATTTGGAAGCTCGTGGTTCTAAGAGGGAACGTGCCACCTTTGAGTGTGAAACGATATACGCTGCCACCCCCCTTGAGTTTCTTAACAAAGGCAACATAGAACTACATTAGTGCCCTGTTAAATTTTGGAATTATTCCGGGTTCGTTTGTCATTTTTTATACATTAATTGAGTTTCTGGTCATTTAATGTGCATAAGTCAAATTTGAACTACAAGCACATGCTCTCGTGCACCAAAGTTGGTTGAAAAATCACATTTGTGTCCTCGGGTGAATTTGTAGGTCCCATGCAAGAAATGAGAATAAAATCAAAACATCTGGGCATCGTGGCTCGGCCGAGAACATTGAGAAACTTGGTTTTAAAATTCTTGTAAATCCAAAACACGTCTGAAAATCATGAAACTTGGCATGGATGTCATGTCATGGTACTACCATGTTATGGTAAAAAAAATTGGCCGAATAGGAACACATTTTGATATAAGATTTTGCAAACCGAAGCTTCTCTCAAGAAGGCTCGTGGTTCTGAGAGGGAACGTGCCACCTTTGAGTGTGAAACGATATACGTTGTCCCCCTTGAGTTTATTTGCAAAGGCAACATAAAACTACATGAGTGCCCTGTTAAATTTTGGAATTATTCCGGCTTCGTTTGGCCTTATTTACACATTAATTGAGTTTTTGGTCATTTAATGTGCATAATTCAAATTTGAACTACAAGCACATGCTCCCGTGCACCAAAGTTGGTTGAAAAATCACATTTGTGTCCTCGGGTGAATTTCTACTCCCTCCTTCCATCTATATAGGTCCTAACGCATTTTTCAAGGCTAACTTTAACCAAACGTTAGAGCAATAATATATGACATGCAACTTACAGAAAGCATACCTTCAATTTTGTATGTCAAAGGAGCTTCCAATAATATAATTTTCATAGTATACATATCATGTGCTATTAATCTTGTCAATAGTCAAAGGCTATCTTGAAAAACACATTAGGCCCTATATAGATGGAAGGAGGGAGTAGGTCCCATGCAAAAAATGAGTATAAAATTCAAACATCTGGGCATCGTGGCTCGGTCGAGAACATTGAGCAACTTGGTCTTAAAATCATGAAACTTGGCATGGTGTCATGTCATGGTAGTACCATGCCGTGGTAAAAAAATTGGCCGAATAGGAACAAATTTTGGTATAAGCTTCTTGCAAATCGGAGCTTCCCTCAAGAAGGCTCGTGGTTCTGGGAGGGAACGTGTCACCTTTGTGTGCATAATTCAAATTTGAAATACAAGCACATGTTCCAGTGCACCAAAGTTGGATGAAAAATCACATGTGTGTCCTCGGGTAAATTTCTAGGTTCCATGCAAGAAATGGGAAGGAAATTCAAAATTCTGGGCGTCGTGGCTGGGTTGGAAACATTGAGAAACTTAGTTTTTTAATTCCTGTAAATCCAAAACACGCATGAAAATAATGAAACTTGGCTTGGTGCCATGACATGGCACCAACATGCTGTGGTAAATTTGTAGTCCGATTTGCAAAGGCGCACACATTCACAATCAACAAAGTCATTTTGGAACAAGTGCTGTCACGTTACAATCGGAAACACAAGTATTATTGAAACCATGGGCGTTCTACTTACTAGTACCATTTACGTGCCGCCACGCGTCCCCATTTTTTATTAGCTAGGAGGCGTCGTGCAGGGTAGCTATTTGAGTACGAGAGGCATGCGATCAGACCCCTGCGCGTGCTTATCGGGAGGAGAGCCCTTTGACCTCCATCTGTCGTCCAGATCTCTCCCAAGGTCTCCATTAATGGCGTCCAAGCCTCTGTTTAATGGCATGGCTATGTCTCACTCGACTGAGATTTAAGAGAAAAAAAAGAAAATCTGAAAGCACAGATCTTGATGTAAGATCCGACGGACCTATATAGCATCTACTGCGACTTATAGCAAGACTGATGAATATATAAGGACGATTATTTTTTTTCTTTTTTGATCAAAGAAGGGCTTGCCCCTTCTGATTTTCATTACTGAAAACCACCACAATTCACAAGAAGTTCAGCACAACTCCAACCTAACACGAAGGACTAAAAGCTACCAGATTGAAATCGCAACATCCCAAGAGGCCAACAAAGGCCAAACATCCGCGCTAGAACCCAACATTTCACAACCGACGACATAATCCACATCCTAAACCGATTACTACATCAAAAGAAACCAGGAAACTAGTCTCCGCGGTGAGCGGCGATGAGCTCTTTCGTGTCCTCAAGACGCTCCTTGAGAACATCCACGGATTCCTCCACCAGCCTTTGGCGCTCGTTGCAGCGCATGTCATTCTCGTCCATAAGTTTCTTGACGATGACGCCGGTCCTCTTCAACAAGGCACTGGTCTCCTCCTGCTGGTCTACACTTCGGACGATCTTCTCCCTCAGCAGGTTGCGCTTGGCCCGGAGCCTCTCATTGCCCTCCCTTAGTTGCCGGATGACGCCGGTAGCCTATTCAAACGAGGCTATCATGTCGTCCTGCAACCTCGCCGAGCCGGAGATCTGATCCATCTGGCTATGGACGATCGCATGCATGCGCCTGTAACAGTCGTCGCCTGCCCGCGAGAAATTTCCCAGGGCGCCGTGGCACGGCGGGACATCTCTGCTGCATTCGTGGCGCGGGCGGGACATTTCTGCGGCTTCCGTGGCGCGACCGGACCAGTCTGCTGCATCGACGGCGCAGCGGGACCTCCGTGCTTCTTCAGCGGCGCAGCAGGACCTCTGTGCTACTACTTCTGCACGGCGGTACATGTCGGCTGCTCTCGCAGAGAGGCGGGACATCTCTCGTGCTTCCACTTCCATGCTCGCCTCTCCCTGGTGGCAATCTCTCGACCCAGAACTCACGCTGGCCATGGCAGACGCAAGGGAAGGATGCTGAATGACTTTGTTTTTCTGGATGAGGAGTTGAGGAGGAATGTGCAGTCATCTTGGCATACTAGTATTTATAACCGAGTACTAATACGCTCCTAAGTGGGAAACCGTTTAGGTTGTGATCGGTGTGAACAGGTTTGCAATTCAATATAGCGTGGAGTAATTTGGAATGCGACGAGATGCAAGCTCAAAATTTATTGACGGTTCTAGTTTTGAAGTGCGGCACTATTCCTGGATGGAGTACTTCTTTTTCTACTCCCTCCTTTCCGGTTTTATAGGGCTTATCTCAAAATTTTAGTTTTTCCATTTTATAAGGCTCAATTTGGTTGTTCCCCAACACATGTTCAAATTCCAAGGTGCATTAAATCATCGCATGCAAGTATTAAGAGAAAATTGACCAATGCATGTACTTTATGCATGCATGCATTGCAATTAATGCATTGATAGACATAATTTTTTGAGAAAAACAATAGCCGCGTGGCGAGCTCTAGGCTAGTCTTTTTTCAGACGCATTAAACCTATCTCTCGGGACTTCTCGCACGCACCATCGTGCCACCCACAAAAACTTGTACTCTGAGTTTAGTAGTACGTTATACAGGAAGAGAAGAGGTGAACACACGCACTCGTCCTCTCACACACATGTCTATTTTTTCTCGAAAAGGAGGATGATGACCCCCGGCCTCTGCATCTGGGAGTCACACACGCAAAATATTGAAATATATCGAGTGCAGTGCTTTGATGTGTCGCGTCAACTCGTACATCAACGAGAAGTTTGATTATCCTCTCCCTCGCGGACTTAACTGCACCTGCCTTTGGCTGTATGACAAGTTGGCCACACACCTGTCGGGCCCACCTGTCATGCACGCAAAGGCAGGAGTGTCCCTCCCTCGCCCATGAGCGTGCTGGCTGGCAAGACTAGGAGAAGCTTTCGCTACACGCTCTCCCTCCAGCACGTGGTGGACATGCAGCAGTTCAATCGGTGTCAGATGGCCAGAAGCGTATTGTAGTACTCCTCCAGTGTAGTAGTATTCCATCATTGTTCGACTTCCCGAAGAGGCGAAGAGCCAAGCACAGCCCGCACGCTCGTGTGGCAGTTTCATGTGTAGAGTAGTCTAGGATAGCGTGTATCGTGCCTGTAAGCTTAAAATCATTGGGGTCGGCTCCATGCTATGTGGCCGTCTCGAAGTTTAAAAAAATTTAAAATAGTCTTCTGGCCCTACCCGAAAACTGCCGCGCGTACTGCCCGGGAAAAGCCCCGCCCTCAACTTTTAACTACGCGAAAATAGTTCAAGCTTGTTCATTCTATATAAATACAGTACTCACTGTATGTTTATTCACCCGTGGGGTTGTTCAATGAATGGAGGGCAGGGAGCACAAGTGAACAATATTGTAGTACTACTAGTAGTAGTAAGTAGGAGTCATACAGTAGTCACCTTAAATAGAGAGTTTCTTTTCTTTAATGCCACGTACACAAATTGAAACGCTTGTTGTGGAGAGAAAAAAGATAATCACTCCACTATATATGGACGCAGGGGCCTGGACGCTTGCTTTACTAGGGTTGCTCTCTTCATTCTCTCATCCTCTCCAGATATAAACTAGACAACGGTAGCGACATTTTCTCTCTGCTCACCGCTGGTCACAGCTCCGGCCGGATCCCTTCGGCCGGTGTGTGTAGAGGACTAAAAGGTGCATCGTTCACGCGGTCATCGCCGCCGAGGGAGGAAACCCACAGCTGCCGGAGGGGTCCGATCCTCTGCCCGTGCCGTTCTCTCTGACACATGGCCGGCTCGGGAGGTCCTCCAACCCTTCTTCCACCCTGCCGTATTGTCCGCAGATCCGACCTGCCGCCGCCGACATCCCGGCGACCCTCAGGTATAAATTCTTCGAAAGCAGCCTTGCTCTACTGCCCCAGCTCCCCATGTGTCTGCATGTGCATCTTTTTCTACTCCCATCAGCTCTTCCAAAGCCACCTAAATTTTTAGTATTATTAGAGGTAAAGCTACTTCATGCATTTGAATCTAGGGCTTTGTTCAAACAACGAAGGAAGGGGGAAAGTTGTAGCATGAATCTAGGACTTGATTCAAAGAGGAAATAATATGGTGAAAGTAGTAGAGACCGGATACCCAACCGGTCTCTTGGTTGAAAAGGGAAATAATGGGAAAACGCAGTACAAACTGGATAAGGAACAGATCTATTATTGGTTGAAAAAAGGATAGAAACGCAGTACAAACGCAGCAAAAAGGACAAGTCAACAGAGCATGTCCAGGATTAGATTTGCTGCCATCACATAGTAAAAGGTATCCAGGATTAGATTTGCTGCCCTCACATAGTAAAAGGTCTCAGGATTAGATTTGCTGCCCTCACATAGTAAAAGGTCTCCGGGATTAGATTTGCTGCCCTCACATAGTAAAAGGTCTCCATGATTAGATCTGATGCCCTCACATAGTACAAGGTCTCCAGGATTAGATTTGCTGCCCTCACATAGTACAATGGCACTCCTGCTGTTTTCCCCAGTATGATAAGTAAGTTGCTCCTTTACGCTGCTGAGTGTCCTGGTGTCCCCACGGTCCCATGCCCTTAAACCAACTCTTTAGATGCTGTCGATTTACTATGTCTAGTAAACAAGCAATGCCACCATTAAAGTAATCCCATATTTGAGGAATCTCATTGTTGATCGTAATGCTTCTGCTAACATGAAGCATTGCTGGCGTTTTAAAATTTCTACTGTCCTTGCGTGATTGCCATGAACATAATTAAGATGCTTCTTTTCATTTTGTATATGTTTCGTATATTCTTATTGACCAGCAACTGTTTACTTTCTATATTTTTGTGCAGATAGGGATATCCATTTCACCTTGTTGCTATTGTGACCTTTTGGTGAACTGCACAAAACACTTTTTTTGGAATGAGTGTCTTGTGCAGTTCAACTAAAATGTCACGTGGGCAACATCTCTCAATTTTGGTGGAACTGCACAAAATGGTGATTGGAGTTTCCAAGATCTCCGTCAAGTTCTACTAGTAATCTCGTGCAACATTTTATTAGCCTTTGCAAGATGGAGCCGTCACTGTCACCACAATGCACTTTATCTTAGTGGAACTGCACAAAAGGATAAGAAAATTATAGTTGCACCTTACATGAGCCGGACAGCCAACCTTAATGTTCCTCAATTTTAATGCAACTACTAAAGAAGAACCTGCCAGCTCAGAAGAGCAAGTACTTCTTGCTAGCTGAATGATGCAATCTTTGCTTCATTTCTGGTGAACTACAGAAAAAGGCGCATGAATTGAATCATGGAAGTCCAGGCAGACCTCATCCAAGTAGAGCTGGAGGTTGAGTTCAAGGAGGCCGCTATTAAAGCGAAATCATGCTCTCCCGTCTCCTTGTTTGTGTTGTGCAAACATGCTGTGCAAACAGGGATACTCAACTACAGATGTTGTGACGGTCAAGAGCATTCGCCAAGTTCTTCGATTGTATGACATGGTTAGCCAAGATGGATTTAATCTCGATATTCACTTTATCAAAAGGCTCTAATGGGTTGGTTCTGAATCTTGCAAGCTGGGAATCAGTGAGATTTGTAGGCATCTTTGTTGTACTTATTATTTGAATCTTATTTGTTGGTTCTGAATCTTGCAAGATGGGAATCAATGAGATGTGTAGGCATCTTTGTTGTGCTTATTATTTGGATCTTATTTGTTGGTTCTGAATCTTGCAAGCTGGGAATCAATGAGATGTGTAGGCATCTTTGTTGTACTTATTATTTGGATCTTATTTGTTGGTTCTGAATCTTGCAAGCTGGGAAACATGGCATGATGATGCAGAGGACAACAAACATAACAAACAGTTCAAACTTGGTAGTATTATCTTTATGAAAGTGCGATAAATGTGTTGATCGTGTGCGTCCTAAGAATAATAATTCTAATTGTTGTGCATGTTGATCCTGTGGCACTGATAGAACGAGCGAATGCATTGCTTGTTTGAGTATAAATTTCTACTAAAGCTAATTAAATTTAAGTAAAGTGACCACTAACTCCTATTATTACAGTACCAATACAGACCCGCTCGTGAAGCGATGTGTGGTCGAGAGTGCATCTTCTGCCGGGCGTGCAGCGGACGAGGGAGGGGTAGTAACTGTTGTCGCCTCTACACACTCAGCTTACTATTGAATCCAGTTCCCCAAGAGCTGAAAAACGAACTGCTGCCGCCGCCTACACACTCGTTCACTCGAAGAGACTCCAATGGCGATCCGAGGGGTGAGCCTGCTGGATATGGACTTCAGCAAGGAGTTCCCCTTTGAGTTCGCCGTTCAGTCCTATGGCTGCACCAAGTTGAATGTGATGTACACCAACGATACGGACTCGGTGAAGCTCTGCCTCACCTCAGTCCTATGGCTGCACCAGGTTCTGAAGCATTCGTCCGTTTCATCGGCAGCGCCGACTGCACCTTCGCTACGGTGGAGAGAAGGAAGAACGCGACGATTCGGCCATCTGGTGCAACAAGCATGTCGACATCCAGAAGCAATACAAGATCATCAGCAATGGGAAGGAGAAGGACTCCGTGGTTGACCTCGCTGAGACCATCATCGACCCCTCATAGGCCAACATGAAAGAGGACGACCTGAACACGTGGGAGGTACCTCTGAATCTAGCCTACATAACCTACGCGGCCAAGGGCGCATACGCATGCTACGACATGTACATGCATATCTTGGACATGAGGGCGTGTCTGCTTCCCGTAACCGACGAGTAAATGGATAGCCGCAGCATCATGATCAAGCATGCTAGGAAGGTCTAGATGTTCTACTTTATCTGTTTATAAGCACCTTTGTCATCTGAGTGTTTCATGCATTAGCCTATGTGTCGTAATTATCTGTTTTGTCCGAAATATTTCTTTTAAGAACCCATTAACCTGATTGCTTTTTTAGTGGCTATTTGCTTATGTATGTAAACTAGTTCACTTGTCCGTAAAAAAACTAGTTCACTTGGCTGCCGTGCTTTGAATCTCCTTCCTCCCAACATATTCCCCTCCTCAGGTGGACCCAGCAGGTCTCTGAATTTTCTCCCACTTCCTTTTTCGATGTAAACTGAGTTTTCTCCCAGTACTTTCCCCGTCTAGCCCAACATGATATTTTCACCCAGCCCAGCAAGTCTGTGGATTTAGAGAAAAATGCAAATGGGATTTAAACGGGCTGCATAGATGCTACATCATTGTTTCACCCAGCCCACCAAATGGACTAAGAAAACAAATGGACTGATAGCTCGGTCCATGGCCACAGCCCAGTTTTTTTGTGATTTGCCAAGTAGGTCGCTTTGTTAGGCCTGTTGGGTTGCAAATCTTTCAAGATGAGGAGAGCTTCATTTGGCTGGCCGAGAAAATGGCCTATCAGTAATGAGAAATGGGTTGTACATTTTTAAAACACATCAAACCGGCAATTAGTTTCAAATATCTTTTTTCATTTCAAGATTTTAAATTACATTAATTTTTATGCGTGGAGAATTTGTTGGATTTTATATTGATATACATTTATTTTTAAAATCAGTTTGAATGTGAGTTGAAATTTCGGGATTAGAAACAGTTCGGACCGCATCGAAATATGAAAATTTTCATATAATTTCTTAACAGTGTCCACAATATGGGTTGTAATGCTAACAAAAAGAATATGGGCTCCAAAAAAACCATAAGAATTAGCAAATGGGTTGTAAATTATTAGAAATAATGGCAGATGGGTTGTATGTTGTTTTCCACAGATTTGAGGCTTTCCTAAAAAAAGGTTGACGCACAAAGAGTGACTATTGGATGGCCATCCAACGGCCGTCGTGCTTCTTCAATCTCTGCTCTTCCTGCTCCAGCCGCTCAAATAAGCGCCGACGGGACTGCCTGCTCCCTCCTCCCCGCGGCCGGCTCTGCTGCCGCGTAGGCCTCACCACCCCACCGTACTCCCATCGCTGGCCTAGCCATCCCTCTACTCACCCACACATGTTGTTATTCTCCGGCGACGGCAGATGAACCGGTAAACCCTCGTACAGTCATACTCCTCTCCGTGTGGGAAACAACTGCCGAGTCTTCCCTGCCTTCGTGTCGCTCCCTTCCTAGGCCTCGCCGTCGTCCACCGCCCTGGTGCTCTCGATGCGGCCTGGTCAACGTGGTCAACGACCGACATGCATCTGAAGTGGACTGTACGTGGAAAGGCCGACAGCTGGGTCCACGACCGCATGCAAGGAAATGCCTCCTTATTACACGCAAAATACTGATTCCTCCACATGACACGCAAAATAATGATTCCTCCGCTAATAACGTCCTCCCCGGCTCCGTGTCGTCCCCTTCCTAGGCCTCACCGTCATCCACCGCCCTGGTACTCTCGGCGCGGCGTGGTCAACGTGGTCAAGGAACGGCTTCCATCGGACGTGGACTGTACGTGGAGAGGCTGACAGCTGGGTCCACAGCCACAGCAAGGAAGTGCCTCCTTATTATGTGCAAAATAATTATTCCTCCACCTGACAGCGGCGACCCACCGGATGGGCCACCGTATTTCGCGAAAAAAACGTTTGCCCCTGACTGCTGGGACCCACCAGCTACATCTTCGCACGCAAGGAAGTGCGTCCGGGCAAAAAAAAACGATTCGCCCCCCTGACTGCTGGGACCCGCCAGCTACATCTTCGCAGGCAAGGAAGTGCCTGACAGTCGGGACCCACCTGGTCGAAGCGTACGTAGCGTTGTCATTCTGGTCGCGAATGTGTACGTACATATATACTGGTCGATGTAGAGGCATGCACGTGTCGTAGTAGAGGCGCGTACGTGTCGTAGTAGAGGCGCGCACATAGCATGTACATATACGTACAACGGCCAAGGTGCAAGAAAGAAAATACGGCCATGTACGTACATACGAGCAGGGTGACGAATGCCTACTCGCGCATACGTATGGCCAGGGCTCGTGTACATGGCTGGGTCGGAACGGAGAAACAGCGTCATCGTCGTGTTCATGGGGAGGCAACAGAATGCGTCGTGTTCATCGGGAGGCAACGGAACGCGTGGGAGCCAACCGGCTGGGTCGGAACGGAATGCGTGGTCGTGTTCATCGGGAGGGCTTGGACGGAACAGGCGATGGAAACGAGGCCTGGCGTACTGCACAACGAAGGAAACGGACCTCCTACATTAGGAACAGGGTCCTGTTGATCGGGAGGGGTCTGGCGTACCGCAAAACGGAGGAAACATGCCTCCTACGGTCGAAACGGGGGTCCTGTTGATCGGGAGGGGTGTGGCGTACCGCAAAACGGACGAAACAGACTTGTGTTGGAGTGCTACGGTCGAAACGGGGGTCCTGTTCATCAGAAAGGGTGTGGCGTACCGCAAAACAGGACTCCACGGGATACTGTTCATCTCCACCGTCGACATCCTCCAGCCTCCACGGGCTACCGTCGACCTCCTCCTACCTCCACGGGCTCCTATCCATCCAGCCTCCACCGCGCGCTACTCCACCGGCTACTGTTCAACCACCCCTCCACCGTCTACTGTTCATCCAGCCCTCCACACCACGGGGTCCTGTTCAACCACCCCTCCACGGGCACCCCTCCACCGTCTACTGTTCATCCAGCCCTCCACACCACGGGGTCCTGTTCAACCACCCCTCCACGGGCACCCCTCCACCATCTACTGTTCATCCAGCCCTCCACCACACGACGGGGTCCTGTTCATCTAGAGGCAACGCCACCGCTCATTGTTCATCCAAACCCCCTCGCAACGCTCACTGTTCATCCCAGAGGCAGCATCATCAGCTGCAGTTAGCAGCAGTAGCGAAGCAATCACTCGATCGGGTTCAGTTAACAGCCATCGACCGATCGCTCGGGTTCAGTAACGCGTAGCCTGCAGTGCAATCGCTCGGGTTCAGTTAGAGCCCAACGCCTCGCTCGGGTTCAGTTAGAGCCAACGCCTCGCACACACACGTGTATGTGTATGAGAGAAACGCGCATCGCTTGGCCCCCGACCTCCCACCGTAACCGGGAACTCCCCAAAATTTTCCTCTCCCTCGCTTCTACCACGGTTTTTTCCGTCATGGACGGCCCAAAGAATGTCATGCGGCTGCGTCTCCGGCCCGCCTAGGACGAAAAGCCCATTTTCTGTCATGATTTTTTGTCATAGAAGTAGGAGCCCACCACATCTATGATTATACCGGTTTTTGTCACAATTATCGTCATAAAAGTGTCATATGTATGACAGAATAAAATTCATTCGGCCCAAAATGTCACGGATGTGTCTTTTTTTGTAGTGAATGTTACCGGACTGGTGTGACACCAGCGCGATGGTAAAGAATGCCTTAAAGAAGGCCTAAAATTTTATGGGCACGTGTTAAAAACAATGCACAATACCATAAAAGAAAATTCATTTAGAAAGGTTGTCCAATATCACGTTCATAAAGAAACATGAATTCTGGTCGGATCCGTATTCGCGCAGAAAATAGATCCGAAAAGTGATGCACTAATCGGAAGGTTCCCGAAGTTTGGACGGTCAGATCGAGCTGAAATTTTGAGGGGTGGTAGATATAGTAATTCTGCAACCGATCAATGGTTCGATCTTCCAAAGAATCTCCGAGTTAGGTGCTGGAGATCACGCCCTAAACTTGTCCAAATTCCCGTCCAGATTTGACAAGGCTTCGGTATATCGTAGATTGCCGGAGATTCCTCCATCGGAACTCGATGAAATTTTGCATGGTCGTTGTAGACTGAATTCCGCACAATTCCACCAAAGGAATCGTCCAAGCGATGCTCGAGGATGTGGTGGCAGCGGATACAAGTTCGCTGTTCGAAAAAACAGCACGGTCGTCCGAGGGCAGTGTTGACGTTGAGCCCCCGAGCTCCATGGATGATTCCTCCATGATCTTGATAGAGATCGGAGTTGATGTTGATGAAGTCCACCATCCGAACATGACGATCGAAGATGGAGCGCGGTCCTTGGTCGAGCCAAGGTGACCAGTCAAGACGGCGACGAAAATGCCGGCATCGCAGTTGATCTGCGGGCGAGCCATTGATCCTTTGCCGATCACACAATGGAACTCTCAATGAAAGCACCAATGTCGGTGTCAGAACTGGCGGATCTCGGGTAGGGGGTCCCGAACTGTGCGTCTAGGATCGATGGTAACAGGAGACGGGGGACACAATGTTTACCCAGGTTCGGGCCCTCTCTACGGAGGTAATACCCTACTTCCTGCTTGATTGATCTTGATGAATATGAGTGTTACAAGAGTTGATCTACCTCGAGATCATATGTTGTGGTCTAAAACCTACAGGTATGATGAGTAATGTCATGATCTATCGACTAGCCTGGCCTCGGTTTATATAATGTACCGGAGGCCTAGGATAACAAGAGTCCTAGCCGAATACGTTGGTGGAGAGGAGTCCTTGTCTTGATCACCAAGTCTTGTAAAATCTTCCTCGTATATGTCTTCGGCTGTCCGAACTGGCCCATGACTAAACGGCCATGGGGTCCTCGGCCCAATCCAACTGATCGGGAGACGACGTAGTGAGTACCCCCTAGTCCAGCACACCGTCACGGAGTCCCGAGGCATCAAGCAAAGGTTTCCATATCGGTGCAATGAGACCAAGACCAGCAGGACGTCAGGACGGAGGTCACCGTGGAGCCCAGGACGACGTCACCACCAGAGCCTTTGGCAGGCAAAGACCATCTTTTGTTAGGATAGCTTGCACTAGTTGTCCCCCTTCAAACTGGTCGTTGTGGGATCCCTTCCCGCCTAATATTTGGGAAGAGGACCCGGGCCTCTATAAATAGGACTAGCCACCACCGTAGGGAGGCAGATCATCCTGGACTGGATCCATTTCACCAAGGCCACCAGACAAGCTCACCAAGCACAAGAACGCCTCTCCTCAGGAGGTTGTTCTTCCCTTGTAACTGCTCATCCTCAGCCCTAGAGGCAATCCACCACACCACACTGGAGTAGGGTATTACACCACATCGGTGGCTTGAACCAGTATAAATCTTGTGTCCCTTTGTTCTGTGGGTTCGACGCGCTAAGCCTTGAGATTGCGGTGAGGGCGGGGGCTAGAGGGGGAGAGATCTTCGTGCGCACCCCGGTGTTCGAACCTCAAGGGTTTTTGCCGGAACCCGAAATCCGACATTTGGCACGCCAGGTAGGGGTGCGCTGAAGCTTTCCTTCCGCTGATCCGCGTCCCATCGCTCCATCACATCCATGTCGGACGCATGTGGAGCCCGCGTCTAGCGTCGGGCCGCCCTCACTGCCCGTGTCGCTCAGACAACCCCTATCGGTGGGCCCCCTCGTCGTTATCCGTCTCCTGTTGCCAACGCCGCTACCGGCCCGACAGCAAACGAGTAGCAAGCGTCCTTACTGCACCCCTCCGTGCGGCAGGACGGCTGCACCGCCACCCCGTCCCTGACTCCGGCAGGCTCATCGTCTCACGCTCGCCGCGCACCCACAGACGCGCAGGCTGTGCTGCTCATGGCACGCGAGCTCCTGCGTTACCGCCCGGTCGATGACCTCTACGTGGACTGGTTGGACCGCATCGCCGAGCTCGCCAGCGCCGCTGGAGCCTCTCCTGCACCATCCCTCTCGCTGCCGCCCACCTCCAGCTGCGGGCGATGTAGCTCACGGAGCGCCTCCACCTCCTCCGCATCAAGACAACACCCTCGCACTGAGACGCGTAGCTCACGGAGCGCCTCCGCCTCCTCCGCGTCAAGATGGCGTCCTCGCCCCAAGACGTGTGGTCCCGCGGCGTGATCCACCGCGTTGTGTGCCCACACACGAAGAAGGGAGCTGCCAAGAGGTTCCCCGGCCACAAGAAAACGCTCCAGCACTCTCGGCGCCACGACAAGACCGTGTGCCGCCTATGGCGGCGATGCACGGACATCAAGGGCAGGCTCCGCTCCTGCAGAGGGCCCCAGTGGCCACCGCAGGCTGTTGCGCCCTCGTTCTCGAGCTGTGTAGCATCGTTTGGCTAGGAAAGTTCAAGCCGGGCCTGCCTCCTTGCTACGATGACAGCCCCGATCCCACGGAGTTCCTGCAGCTCTACAAGCTGAGCATCGAGGCGGCCAACGACGACAAAAAGGTCATGGCGAACTGGTTTCCCATGGCTCTCAAGGATGGTGCTCGCTCGTGGCTCCTGAACCTGCCTCCAGGCTTGATCTCCTCCTGGGTGAGATGCGCGACCGCTTCATTGCCAACTTCCAGGGCACTTGCGACCGCCCTCCGGCCGCGGGTGACCTGTGCCGCATCAAGCAACAGCCGGGAGAGACCCTGCAGAAGTACATCCAATGCTTCAACAGCATGCGTCTCAAGATCCCGAAGGTGACGGATGAGGCCATCATCTCAGCATTTTCTGATGGCATCCGTGACATCAAGATGAAGGAGGAGCTCGCCATCCACGAGGAGCTATGCACGACTCTGGAGCTGTTCAACAGAGTGACCAAGTGTGCAAGAGCTGAGGAGGGGTGTCTCTCCCTCCTCGAGCTCCCTGCTACAGACCCGGAGGAGAAGAAGGCCAAGGTCAAGGACGTGAAGCGCAAGGGAGTGGCCGTACTCGCGGCAGAGCCAGACACCAAGCGCGGCCGGACCTTCCCGAGTCGTCCAAGGGCAGTCGTACGTTCTGCGCCTTCCACAACATGCACGGCCACAACACCAACGATTGTCAAGAGCTCAGGGCCATTCGAGATGGACGCTTTGGTCGACGCCCCGAGCACAACGACCGGGGTTACGGCCAAGGAGATGGACGGGGTGGAGGACGTTGGGACGACCGCGGCCCCCGCCAGGAGTGGCGTGACCAGCCTCACGAGGACCGCTGGCAGGACCAGTCTCGTGAGGGCGCCTGGAGGGACCAGCCTCGCGAGGACCATCCTCAGGGAAATCCTGGTCTACCTCCGCTGCCGCCACCACCAAGGAGGAACGATGACCACCAACAAGACGAAGGGGCTAGGGGCTTCCAGGAGCCGCGCGCCATCGCTTGCATCTTGGGTGGTTCTCCGGCCTTGGCTTCCCGGTGCAACTTCAAGCAGTTCTCTCGCGAGGTGAATGCAGCCCTCCCCAAGCTCGAGGCCACGCGTCCGCTCAGATGGTCCAAGTACGCCATCACCTTTAGCTCGGCGGACCAGCTCAAATGTGTGGCGATCGCCGGCGTCCTCCTGATGCTTTGTTCACCCATCATCAGCAATGTCCATGTCACCAAGACCCTCATTGACGGCGGCGTAGGACTCAGCGTCTTGTCCGTCAAGATGTTCGACAGCCTTCAAGTGCCATTTGATCAGCTTCAGCCCACCAAGCCTTTCTCAGGAGTGACCGAAGGCTCCACCACCCCGATAGGGCAAGTTCGTCTCCCTGTCACCTTTGGTCAGCGAGATAACTACCACACCGAGCTCGTCGACTTCGACATCGCCCACATCTGTCTGTTGTACAATTCCATCCTCAGGTACCCAGCGTTAGCCAAATTCATGGCGGTGACCCACCATGGCTACAACGTCCTCAAGATGCCGGGAAGCGGCGGAATCATCACAGCCCCAGCGAAGAAAGAGATGCGGTGTGCTCCCTCGAGCGCGCCTTCCAAGCTGCAGCAATCTAAGACCCTGACAACGCGGGTGTGCAGTACCCTCCTGAGGCCAACCCCAAGAAGAAGCAGCTACTATGCACAGGGCCTCAGGGGAGTGGCGCCTCTAGCGGTGCCACCTCAGGATCCGCGCTAGCACCTGGGGCGCCTCCCTCCCTTGCATAGGAAGGCGTGCTTGGCACCCTCCTCGGGTAGGGCTCGGGGGCTCTCTTCTGGAGGGCCTCCGACCTGGCCAACATCACGAGGGAGGCTCTCGGGTACCGCATGGAGGCGTGCTTCGCGGCACGTTTCCCTCAAGAGGGCACCGGGCAAGGAGCGCCCGGCGCTCAGGAGTTCATCGTCAAGGCCACTCATGAGCTTCAGGAAGCAAGGGCAATACGCGGCGACCGCCGCGCACCTGGTGCAGCTCCCCACCCATGTAAGGGTGGCGAGCTACGCATCTGCTTCGACATCCCAGGGCTCAACAGGGTCGCATCTCAGGAGCGTTTATGGCCTTTGTGTGCTGGCCGGTGTGAGGGTCCACCTCACAGCTACGTGTGCATGCTGTTCGGCCTGCCGAGCATGGCAGCCGCCTTCCAGCACAATCTATGGAGCATCCTGGCGACCTAGGAAGCCAGGCATCACGTGGTCCTGGCAGAGACGGAGACGGTCCTTAGGAGGACACCTGAGCCCCCAGAGCCTCCCGAGGCTCATGGTCTCGACGGCTCGTGAGGAGTGGCTTCTGCGGCACACACCTTCAGCTACCTCAACGCACATTCGACAACAAAACCAGGTGATATTTTTGAAGTTCATTCAGCTAGGAGAGCCCCTCGGGCTGCAATATTCCCAGGTCGCATGGGCCTATCCCTGTGGCATGTATCCTCTTGCATCTTTAGTTTACCCTGCTGGGGGCGCCCTTCGGGCTGCATCTTCCCCAGGCCGCTCGGGTCCGACCCAGTGGCATGTATCGTTCTTGCATTTACCTAAGCTAGCTTGCTCTCCATGCATGAGTTATCTATGGTCATTACCAGCTTGATTGTCACCCATCTCGGGAGCCACGCGCCAATCATCTTTCTTCAGGATCCTTTGCATAAGAAGGCTAGGCACGACGTCTGTGCTCGGGTCCGTCCCTATTGCATCGATAAATCCAACGATTGAGCTCTGTCTAGCGGGCCAGCCCTGTTCACGTGACCTCCTGGGGTCGTTGGTGTTTGGCCTTATCGTGGGATAGCCTCAAGAGATTCGTTTCAGCGCAGGTTGTCTAACCATCTCGCAGGACCACCGCAGTCAACAAGAACCAAGACCAGGCGCAATCCTCCTTGAGGTAGGGCCTCGTGAGTCCCGTGCTGGCTCACGAGTTCCCAAACACACCTTGTCTAGCCCTGCCGTGCAAGCCACGTGTCAGGGCGGGGCTGTACATGCCCCGAGGGCTCCACCCAGAGGGAGCCCTCACCCACGCACCAGTGGAAGCACCATGCTCCGCGCTGGCAGTCGACACTGTCGAGGAGTGGCTATGCCCATGCAAGTGTGGAATCACTATGCTCCACGCTGGTGATAAACAACTGAGGGAAGCCTCGCGGCCGTATCTACCTCAGGGAGCCTCCGAGCAAAGTGTCTGGCCTCATCGCAACACCACCCCTCGGGAGAGTCGCGCGAGGGGGCTGGGCATGGGGGCGACGCTCGGGTCACGCCCAAGCATACGCCACCCTGCCAGGTCCCTCAGACCTGGTCGTCGCGCGCCCTCCCAAGCGGAGCCAAGGTATGAAGGTCGTTTGAACATCAAGGGGGACTCCTGAGCATCGCGACTCAGGAGCCTAACTGGCCAAGTAGGCCCTCACTCCTTGGTCTGTCCTGGTGATCCGGATGGTCCAATGGCGGTTGAGGTATGCTCGGGGTCGGGCCCTGCCGATGTAGAACATTAGGCCTACTCCCGCATCTCCTTTCTATAGGTCGTTTGCGCATCAAGGGGGACTCCTGAGCATCGCGACTCAGGAGCCTAACTGGCCACGTAGCCCCTCACCCCTTGGTCCATCCTGGTGATCCGGACGGTCCAATGGAGGCTGAGGTATGCGCGGGGTTGGGCCCTGCCGACGTAGAACGCTAGACTTTCTCCCACATCTCCTTTCTATAAGATGTTTGCGCGTCAAGGGGGACTCCTGAGCATCGCGACTCAGAAGCCTAACTGGCCGCGTAGCCCCTCACCCCTTGGTCTCGCCCTGGTGATCCGGACGACCCGACGACGGCAGAGGTATGCACGGGGTCGGGCCCTACCGACGTAGAACGTAAAGCAAATGGGAAGGTAATCGCAAAATCTCAAGCAAATATTACTAGACATATTGTTCTTCCGATACCAAACGCAAGTTTAAACGCCTCCACGAGGCACGACACTTGTCGCAGGAGCTAAGTAGGAAAGGAGCCACCAGCAGATCATCTCGTCATTCCCGGACGCCGTTGTCGCCCACAAGGGATGCTTCTCCCATAGCGGCGTTGCCCTCACCTACACCACCCGCCGGAGTTGCAGGATCAGCAGCACCAGCCGGGGGTGGACGCGCTTGGTGTCCATCAGGACCCACTTGCTCCTGGAGCCCTCGGCCTTCTTCCCGGCCTTCGACATGGCATTGGTATGGTTGGCCGCAATGAAACCAACGCACCCTGAGAAGGGTCCCTCCTTAAGCCGTAGAAAGAAGAAGTGGCACAACAATGCCACGGACGGCATCACTCCGACGTATGCCCCGCAGTAGAAGGCAAACATCGATAGGAGAAGGACGGAGTTGGGACGAAGATGGAGGGCGTGGATCTTATGGTGACTGAGGACAGAGTAGAAGAAGTCGGAGAAGGGGGGAACCAACCCGGCAACGATGCTTCTCATGAAGAAGGGGTAGAAGGTGCTGCCAGAGTCCTCAGGCTCCGCGGAGCTGACCCGGAGCACAGTCTTCCTCTTCTTGTCGCCCTCCGCCATCATCAAGCGCACGATGGCCAGGTTCTTCTCCGAAACACTCGGTGCGTCGAGCGCGGGCTCATACCAGGATGACGAAGGGGTAGCCCGGGCTTTCTTGGGCACCATCAACGGCAAGCTCGAAGGAGGGTCTGGGTGGATCTGGAGTCTCTGGAAGCGAAGGGAAAGAAAGGGGATCTGGAGCAAGACGAAGGAAAGCAATGAAGGCAAATGCAGCCCGCGCCAGCCTTTTGTCAGTCGGGCAGTTGCCGAGGCAGTGTGGGGAAGCGGAGACACCCACGACCAATCAACCGCCAAGCGTCAACCGAGGCTGCAGGCTATTAGGGCCCGCGGAGCTCCGCACTTGCCCCTTGGCTTCGCCTCGAAGCCAAGCCCGAGCGTGCCTTGGGCCCGGGGGCTACTGTCGGCGTCCTGGGAACTGGGGACCCCAGACTTGCCTGCCTGCAGCCCATGGCGTGGCTCCACCAGCGGCCCTGTACGGCCCATCTTCACCAGCAAACACTCAAGACCCTCGCGAGGGACCAAGCCTCGCGAGGCGGACGACGCAAGACCTCCTCGGGGGCGGCCTCACCAGGCTGGCTCGCGAGGGGCAGAGAGATCAAGGCAAGGGGCACCTCGCGAGGTTCTTGTGATGCAAGCTATGACGACCAAGGCCAGGTGAGCGCCAGCGCGCAGTGTCCTCGTTTCCTCTTTGGTGCTAAAGAAGCAAGCGCAGGCACAGAGTCCCGAGGCATCAAGCAAAGGTTTCCATGTCGGTGCAACGAGACCAAGACCAGCAGGACGGCAGGACGGAGGTCACCATGGAGCCCAGGACGACGTCACCACCAGAGCCTTTGGCAGGCGAAGACCATCTTTTATCAGGATAGCTTGTGCTAGTTGTCCCCCTTCAAACTGGCCATTGTGGGATCCCTTCCCGCCTAATATTTGGGAAGAGGGCCCGGTCCTCTATAAATAGGTCTAGCCACCACCGTAGGGAGGCAGATCATCCTGGACTAGATCCATTTCACCAAGGCCACCAGAAAAACTCACCAAGCAAAAGAACGCCTCTCCTCAGGAGGCTGTTCTTCCCTTATAACTGTTCATCCTCAGCCCGAGAGGCAATCCATCACACCACACTGGAGTAGGGTATTACACCACATCGGTGGCCCGAACTAGTATAAATCTTGTGTCCCTTTGTTTTGCAGGTCTGACGCGCTAAGCCTTGAGATTGCGGTGAGGGCGAGAGATCTTCGTGCGCACCCCAGTGTTCAAACCTCAAGGGTTTTTGCCGGAACCCGAAATCTGACAGTCCCGGATATTGCATTATATGCATCGGCTCCGAATCATGTCTTTGGTTTATAGTTGGGTTGCCCGGCTCCCGTGCTTACCACCTTACGTTTCGCTCGTTCGGCTAAGGTAGTAAAGGGAGCACTACTACGATTGTATTTATGGTTCGTCCGGTCAAGTACCTCAGTAGAGAAAGCCAAAAACTGACTGCCATGATAAGCGAGAGCTGGTCGGCGATTCAGTGACTTAGTATTATACTACAAATCGTTAGTGATTCACCCCGTGTTATACGAGGGGATGGTCTTCATCCAGTCGCATGGAAAAGGCACCATAGCCCGGATAGCCACACATGCACAAGGGGCTAGTACTTAGCTCCATAGTCAAACTATAAGTGCATCTAGTTCCACCCCTAGTTGGTTTTGGAGTATTGACGACAAACTTGGTTGAGGGACTAATGTGTTTGTGAGAATTGTAGGATAACATAGGTAGTAGGCCCTTAGTGATTCGGTTTACCTACTAGAGATGACCCGTAAAAATGTGTGAAGACATTGAAGACAATGGTGGTCTTTGAAGATCTTCACAGTGAAGATTATGACATGAGAAGACATTCACATGAATACTATGGAGTGCGAAGACATAGTTGTTTTGCAGTTTCCTTTTCTTCTTTGTTGAGCCATAGGAACCACTACACTGTTAAGTGGGATCCAAGTGAACAAAGTCAGAGTGACTGATGTGATGCTCAACCAAATCCTATGTCTTTGAGCGAAGACAATGAGAGCAAATCTTATCCAGAGCTGGATGAGTCAGCTTTGCTTGTACCCCAAGTCAAGTTGTTGCGTGTGTTTGAAATCTGACCGTTGGACACATGTCAGTCATTAGTGACCCAGGGTCATTTTGGACATATCAGGTCGGGTTGCCTCTTGGCTATAAATAGCCCACCCCCTACACCATAAATTGGTGGCTGCTCAGAGTTAGTGCACGACTTTTTTCGTTTGAGAGCAACCCACCTCGGAAGCATTTGAGAGAGAGAGATCCTTGCGAGGACAAAGCCCAAAACACCCAGAGCCAAAGAGTGTTAGGCATCACTGAAGTCTTCCTGTCCACGTGATCTAAAGACTTGTTACACTTGAGGACTGTGAATCCTCCAGCCGGTTAGGCGCCGCGTTCTGAGCATCCAAGAGTCATTGTGGATCGCCAGTGAACGAAGTATGTGACGGTTTGGAAGTATACCTTGAAGACTTACTAGAGTAATTGGGTGAGGACTATGTGTCCTTAGCTCAAGGGGAATAAGCTGAAGACGCGGTCTTCTGAGTTAAATCTCAGCCTCCCTAACCAAACATACAGTTATCACAACAACTGGAACTAGTCTACCAAATCCTTGTCTTCACCAAGCTATTGGTTCTATCCTTCACTGCCCTTTACTTTACAGTTTGTCTTCGTGAAGTCATTTCTTGCCTCTATGATCTAATTGAATTCACTGAGTGAAGACTGTTTACTATTTCGCTTCATACTGTCTTCCATCCTGATCCATACTACCTAGGTGCTGATAGTATTCATGCTTTCACTTCATTGCTTACTTGAATATGGCTTGCCTAGTGTAGTCTACCTTCCGCTGCATATCAATAGGATCATTTCTACTGTTTGTCTACAAAGCCCCCGTGTTTTGAAGACATTCATAAAAATCGCCTATTCACCCCCCTCTAGTCGATAACTAACACTTTCAAAAACTCCTATGGCTAAGTGAAAGTAATAAAGCAGCATAGTACGATTGCTTGGTTCACCTCACGGACACCTCCTTTATGGACCAAGATGATGTATAAAGTGTGGTCACACGTTATCTCGAGCACCCTTGTAGCATCTACATGGGGGCTGAAGCCGACGACTGGCAACTTTCAGAAATATAACAATAAACAGCCGCACAGGAGAAAAAATCGCTCGAATAGAAGGTGCAAACATAGATATATAATATCATGGGTTCATAACATAGTTTGCACAACCCGAACACATCTAATCAAATATTATGTCCTTAGAACATTGGCCCTCTATCTCACGGGATCCTTCTAGGACGTCGTCAAAGTACCTCTCTGGCTTCCGATGATCTTTGCCCTCGGGCAGGCCTGCGATTGCCACTTCAGTGGCCTTCATCTTCGCCCATTGCATTTTGACGCGGGCGAAGGCCATCCGGGCACCCTCTATGCAGGCCGAGCGCTTCACAACATCAATCAGTGGCTGCGCATCCACAAGCCGCTCCACCAAACTGAAGTAGCTACTCGGGATCAGCTCGGTCGGCCAGAGTTGGACTATTAGGTCCTTCATGGCCAAACCTGCCACCCTATGCGGCTCTACCAGTTGCTTCAGTTTGTCGTTCAGCGGCGTCGGGTGTCCCAGTGTGAGAATTGTGACCAGAATAGCTTCTTATTCGAATTCCCCTCCTGGGCTTGGAAGAATTATGTGGCATCAGCGGCACTCTTCGGAAGATCCATAAAAGCGTCTGGAGAACTCCACACTCGTGTGAGCAAAGAGTACCTCTGACCTCCAAAGATACTCTGCAAAAGAAAGGCCTTACCAGCCACTATCTGCCTCTCCTGGTGGATCTCTTCGTGAGTGCTCCGGGACCCACTCCGCACCTCTTTGGCGTCCTGGAGAGCCTTGGCGAGCTTGAAGGACTGGGCCAAAGTCTTCTGCTACAATGTTTCGCATTTGCTGATGGCATCCTTCAGCTCCTGCTCGAATTCGGCCACCCGAGCTTCGTGTTGGCGGCGGGCAGTTTGTTCGGCCTCTAGTTCAGCAACTGCTTTATTAGCGGCTACCTTATTCGCCTCTGCTTCCTTCTTGGCCTGGGCAAGGCCGCCTTTGTGGGTCTTGACCTCGGCTGCGCCAACTATGATCATAGTCAAAGCATTTTATGAGTTAAACTCTCAATATACATATCACTCTTGACATGAAAATAAATTTTTACAACATACGCATACCTTACGTTTTAGTTGAACCGCTTGTTGATGCAGTCGAGCTCCTCATTGGCCACTTGAAGCTTCCGATTGAGTTCGGAAACTTCTGCGGCTTGGGTGGTTGCCGCCAACATGGAGGCCTTTTACAATGATATCACAATATGTTACTATCTCGATTACTATGTGGATCCTCGGTCCGGTTTCTTCTAAACCGGACAGACCCTCAGGGGCTACTGTCTGTACACAGGTTTACTCTTTCATATGAAAAGTTTTTAGAACATTACGTTGCATACCTCGAAGCCTGTCAGTAGGCTGCAGAAGGCTTCGTTAAGTCCGTTTTTAGTAGACTGAACCTTCTCCATAACCACACCCATCAGGGTGTGGTGCTCCGCCACGAGGGAAGCACTCTGTAGTGCTTCCTCCATAGCGTTGGGCACCTCCGGATTAATGGAGGCTGCCGATGGAGCTGTTGCTCCTCCGCCCTCTTTTGAAGAGGGTTGCTTATCCGATCTTGAAGCCATGCTGGTCTCCGGAATGGTGATCGGCTGGGGCCCAGATTGTTGGGGCTCCCCACCGTCGATTGTCATAGGGGCTGCCTCCCCTAGGTCTTCGGCGACCGAGGTATTAACCTCAACTGCTCTTAAACGGTTTTGTTCGCCCCCTCTCGGCCAGGAGAGGTCCTTTGGAATGACACTTCGATGTCCTCCATAGTGATAGGCGAGGGGGATCATGGCGGTGTGTCGCTCTCTGCCATTTCGGGCGGCAGAGAATTCCCCTCCGATAATGGTGTACGCGGGAGCACGCGAGGAGGGCTGAAAGGCAAATAACAAAATAACTTACATGATGGAAGCAGGTAGACCAAATATAAATGGTAAGGATTCTAAATACTTACGATTCGGCCAGGGGCTTCACCCTGGGATGTCTCTTGGGGACTAGTTCAGACTCTGAGTCCGAACTGTCCGGGAGGGTTAGCTTCCCTCTCTTGGGCGCCTCCCACTTCGGGTCTTCAGAGGCTTCCCTCTTCTTCTTCCTTCCCTTACGGGGGGAGTCGCTTTCCTCCTCCTCCTCTTCCTCCTCGTCTCCTTCGTGGGAAAAGAGGGCTTCGGTCTCTCCAGACACTGTTTCCGAAGGACCCTTAGGGCAGGGGCTGCCTTTGGCCTCCTTGCCTTTCTTCTTCTTGGTTTTCTTCTCTGGCGCCTGATAGGGCACCGGGACCAGCATCTTCGTTAGCTGGGGTGTGGTCGGGTCCTCAGGCAGCGGTGCTGGATAGTTGATCCATTCCGCCTATGCCGTCCAGACCTGTAAGGAAAGCGGGTAATATAATTTCTGTCATGTTTGAAATATTGACTGGATAGGTCCTCAGAAAGATTGTGCTTACTGCCATGGCCGGGTTCTCGATGTCGAGTATGATGTCCTCGGTCTTCTTCGGCCACTTCTTCTGAGCCTTGAAGAGCTGCTTCCATATATCTTCGTGTGTGGTGCCGAAGAAGCGCTTCAGGGTCCGTGTCTCCTCTGGATTAAACTCCCACATGGGGGAGGCCCGGAGCTGGCAGGGAAGGGTGCGGTGGGAGAGCATCACTTGGATCACATTTGTGAGTCTGGTGATCTCGCCCAACATGTCATAGATGTGCTTCTAGAGCATCTTGACCTCTTATTAGGACCCCCAATCAAGGCCCTTGGCGGTCCATGAGGTGAGTCTCATAGGGGGTCCGAATCTAAAATCAGGCGTGGCTGCCTAGGTGGCGTCACATGGTTCGGTGATATAGAACCAATCCTGCTGCCATACCTTGACTATCTCCACAAAAGCCCCTTCTGGCCAGATTGCATTGGTGAGCTTTCTTACCATAGCTCCGTCGCAATCCACATGTTGTCCGTCGACCACCTTCGGCTTCAGATTAAATACCTTGAGCCACAGGCCTAAGTGTGGGGTGATCCGGAGGATAGCCTCACACACGATGATAAACGTTGATATGTGGAGGAAGGAATTTGGGGCTAAAACATGGAAATCTAGCCCGTAGAAAAACATGAGACCCCAGGCGAAGGGGTGGAGGGGAAATCCCAGCCCCGGAAGGAAATGGGGGATGAACACAACCCTCTCACCAGGACCTAGAGTAGGAATGACCTGGTCTTTGTCTGGAGCCTATGCGCGATGTCCACGGACAGATAACCCATGCTCCAGAGATCTTTGACGTCCTTTTAGGTGATGGTGGAGGCCTCCCACTTGCCCTTGGAGCCGGACCCGACCATTGCTGGGAAGGGTGGCGGCGGTGGAGGAGGTCGAAGTTGTGGGGCTGGAGCTTGGATATTAGGAGACAGAAGCTAGAGGAAGGCGTGAAGAAAAATGAGGGGTCTTTACCCTTTTATGGCCGGTGAAAATGCCAAGCGTCCCCTCTGAAGCCATAAAACTCGCCCGCTCCCAACGAAATCGTACGTAAGGTGCGATTGGAATACCCAAATCATATTGATGAGAATCCCATAATGGGCGGGCACAATCTCTATTTTGATGAGACGTGTCAATGGAGGCTATGCCTCGATACGTGAAGCAAGCAGCATGAAAACGGTTCAAAGTGTTGAAAAGTCAAGTGTGACGCTTCGCCAAAAGAGTTGTCAGTAAAGACACTGTTTATATTTGGACGCCTTGACTTTTTGGCTAAGGGTTGTATTAATTATGCAGAGCCAGCCACGATCCCTTTATGCAGGAGGCCTAATTAAAATATTCAGGAGGAGGAACCCTCCTTACAATGCCGAAGACAATCCGTGTGCCGAACACATCGTCATCGAAGACTGGTTCAGGGGCTACTGAGGGAGTCCTAGATTAGGGGGGGGGGGTCCTTGAGTGTCCGATCTATTCGATATGGGCTGGACTGATGGGCCGTGAAGACAAAGCAGAAGATTATCCCCCGTGTCCGAGTAGGACTCCTATGTGCGTGGATGACAAGTTTGGTTTCCAGCTGTACTATTTCCTTCCTCTGCAAACTGACTTTGTATAAACCTAGGCCCCACCGGTGTGTATATAAATCTGAGGGTTAGGTCCATGGGAAGGGGGAAGATTCATAGGCTAGACAGCTAGGGTTTATCCATTACGATCTCGAGGTAGATCAACTCTTGTAACCCTTATACACACACCGAATATAATCAAGCATGATGTAGGGTTTTACCTCCTTTAAGAGGGCCCAAACCTAGGTAAACATCGTGTCCCTGTTGTTCCTTGTTACCATCGATCCTCAGACACTTAACTTGGGGCTCCTTACCCGAGATCCGCCGGTTTTGACATCGACATCTCCCAAGTTGTCTTCTGGTCCAAAAAAATCTCCAAAAAGTTTTGCTGCATTTGGACTCCGTTTGGTACTGATATTCTGTGAAGTAAAGAATAAAAAACAACAACTAGCACTGGGCACTATGTCAATAGGTTAGTCCCAAAAAATGATATGAAGTTTCTATATGATTGTAAAACATCCAAGAATGATAATATAACAACATGGAATAATAAAAAATTATAGATACATTGAAGACATATCAGTTGTTTATCTAAAAGGGTGTGAGGACAAGATTGCAACATGGAAAGTACGTCGGTCGAGCTACATTTTGGGCAAAGAACTAGGGAAGATCCACATGAAGGATTTTCCACATGCAGAGATGTGGGAAGACGGGTTGTGGAGCAAGGCCGGAGGGGAGGAAGCTGTACCTGGGGGTCGTCGTGATGTAACTAGGAGGGCACCGACAGGCGGGATCTTCCCTACCGCGCCAAAGCTTGGTCAAAGAGAACTGCGGGTACTGCAGATCAAGACGTGCTGCCTCGACGCTGTCGAACAGAGCAACGATGCATGTCTTCCCTTCCCGTCGGTGTACGGGATCGGTTCGGATCAGTGACCAGCGTTGAGAGAGAGAGAGAGGCCACCACCGTTTTGTGTGAGAGAGTGTGAAGACAGACCAACCCTGTAGGCAAGATCCACTGTATATAGTGGAGAGGATTACTTTTTTCTTGATAACAATCATTTTATATTATGTGCGTGCCATTAAGCAATATAACATTTTCTAAAAATAATGCGCCAACGCGTCAAGTTGAACTTCGTTTCGTGCACGCGTGGTACATGACCTCCGTAAGTAAACAACCACTACACGCTCTCAAATTTGCACGTGGGCTGCCATTTCGTATAGAAATGAGCTCCACCATGTACCCGCGCGGGTGTGGTTGGGAACGAAGTGTGAGTACATGCACCTATCCTCTTCGTGTACGTACACCACCTACGTGGATGTGTGTGATAGAGATACAAACCTAGAGAGAGATGGTGTGTGGGTTCATGAGTGTTTTGTGTGGGGTGCATGAGCAATAGACAGGGAATATGTGTCGATGATATCTCAAACAAAAAATGTAACATATGCAATGTGTGTGAAACAGAGGCCTGGATATATCATATATAGAGGGGCGATCAACAAGAAGAGAGTGGAGGGATCATCAGCATGAGATATCCATAGAATCAAAGAGAGGGATGCTACTTCTTGAGCTTGCGTTGATTTTTCCCTTGAAGAGGATAGGGTGATGCAGGAAAGTAGAGATAAGTATTTCCCTCAATTAAGAACCAAGGTATCAATCCAGTAGGAGGCACAAGAAAGTCCCCAATATATGCACCCGCACAAACTAACAAACACTTGCACACAACGCGAAAAAGACGTTGTCAATCCCTTCACGGTTAGAAACAAGAGTGAGATCTGATAGAGATATGTATAAAAGATAAATAAAAGAGCAAACTAAAGTAAATATAAATAAATTGCACCAAGGTATTTTTGTGTTTTTTGGTTTATAGATCTGAAAATATATGATGGAAAATAGACCCGGGGGCCATAGGTTTCACTAGAGGCTTCTCTCTTGAAAGTAAACATACGGTGGGTAAACAAATTATTATTGAGTAATTGATAGAAAAGTGCATAGTTATGACGATATCTAAGGCAATGATCATGAATACAGGCATCACGCCTGTGAAAAGTAGACCGACTCCTGCCTGCATCTACTACTATTACTCCACAGATCGACCGCTATCCAGCATGCATGTAGAGTATTAAGTTCATAAGAACGGAGTAACGCTTTAAGTAAGATGACATGATGTAGAGGAATAAACTCAAGAAATATGATATAAACACCATCTTTTTATCCTTCATGCCAACAATGAAATATGTGCCTCGCTACCCCTTCTGTCATTGGGTGAGGACACCGCAAGATTGAACCCAAAACTAAGCACCTCTCCCATTGCAAGAAAAACCAATCTAGTTGGCCAAACCAAACCAATAGTTTGAATAAAAATACAAAGATATCTTAATCATGCATAAAAAGAGTTCAGAGAAGACTCAAATAATATTCATAGATAACCTGATCATAAATCCACAACTCATTGGATCTCAACAAACGCACCGCAAAAGAATATTACATTGGTTAGAATTCAAAGAACATCGACGAGAACATTGTATTGAAGATCAAAGAGAGAGAAGAAGCCATCTAGCAACTAGCTATGGACCTGTAGGTCTGAGGTAATCTACTCACGCTTCAACAGAAGGGCAACAAGGTTGATGTAGAGGCCCTCTGTGATCGAATCCCCCTCCGGCAGGGTGCCGGAAAAGGCCCCAAGATGGGATCTCACGAGAACAGAGGCTTGCGGCAGTGGAAAAGTATTTTGGTGGATGCTTCTGATGTTGGGGGAATATTTGAGAATATATAGCACTAGAATTAGGGTCGGAGGACTCCCAAGGGGCCCACAAGCCCTCAGGGCGCGCCCTAGAGGCTTGTGGCCTCCTCGGGACTCTTATGGACCTCTCTTCAAGTCACGTAGGTGTCTTCTGGTCCAAGAAAAATCATCATAAAGTTTTATTCCATTTGGACTCCGTTTGATATTCCTTTTCTGTAAAATTCAAAAACAAGGAATAAACAGAAACTGGCACTGGCCTCTGTGTTAATAAGTTAGTCCCCAAAATAATATCAAGGGATGAAGTGTGTGTGCACGTGCAAAAGAATATTACTTCACGTGCACTGGCCTCAGGTCGTGCCCTAGGGGGGCTAGCTTGTGGGCCCCTCAGAGCTCCCCTAACCCTAATATTTGGCCTATAAATTCCCAAATATTCCCAAATGACTAGAAGCGTCCACAAAAATACTTTTCCACCATCGTAACCTTCTGTACCTATGAGATCCCATCTCGGGACCTTTTTCGGCACCCTGCCGAAGGGGGATTCGATCACTGAGGGCTTCTACACCAACTCTATTGCCCTTCCGATGAAGCGTGAGTAGTTTACCATAGACCTACGGGTCCATTGCTAG
The DNA here is from genome assembly GCF_018294505.1 of Triticum aestivum. Lineage (NCBI taxonomy): Eukaryota > Viridiplantae > Streptophyta > Magnoliopsida > Poales > Poaceae > Triticum > Triticum aestivum. Next base: position 359,559,340 of record NC_057806.1, on the reverse strand, counting down.
TAGCTAGATAGCTTCTTCTCTCTCTTTGATCCTCAATACCATGTTCTCCTCGATGTTCTTGGAGATCTATCCGATGTAATCTTCTTTTGCGGTGTGTTTGTCGAGATCCGATGAATTGTGGATTTATGATCAGCTTATCTATGAATTTTATTTGAATCTTCTCTAAATTATTATATGCATGATTTGATATTTTTGTATTTCTCTTTGAATTATCGGTTTGGTTTGGCCAACTAGATTGGTATTTCTTGCAATGGGACATGTGCTTAGTTTTGGGTTCAATCTTGCGGTATCCTCACCAAGTGACAAAGTAGGGGTAGCGAGGCACGTATTTGTATTGCTGCCATCAAGGGTAAAAATATGGAGTTTTCATCATATTTCTTGAATTTATCCCTCTGCATCATGTCATCTTGCTTAAGGTATTACTCTGTTCTTATGAACTTAATACTCTAGATGCGTGCTGGATAGCGGTCGATGTGTGGAGTAATAGTAGTAGATGCAGGCAGGAGTCGGTTTACTTGACATGGGCGTGATGCCGGTATTCATAATCATTGCCTTGGATATCGTCATAACTTTGCACTTTTCTATCAACTTCTCGACAGTAATTTGTTCACCCACCGTATTATTTTCCTTCAATAGAGAAGCCTCTGGTGAAACCTATGGCCCCCAGGTCTATTTTTCATCATATATTTTCATATCTATAAATCAAAAAACCCAAAAATATGTCGCCACAATTTATTTACTTTTATTTTGTTTTAAATTTTAGTAATCTTTTATATCTATCTCTATCAAATCTCACCTTTGCAAGTGATCGTGAAGGGATTGACATCCCCTTTATCGCGCTGGGTACAAGTGTTTGATTGTTTGTGCAGGTGCATATATTGGGGACTTGCTTGTATCTCCTACTGGATTGATACCTTGGTTCTTGATACATCTCTAACGTGTCTATAATTTTTTATTGTTCCATGTTGTTATATCATCAATCTTGGATGTTTTATAATCATTTTATAGTCATTTTATATCATTTTTGGTACTAACCTATTGACATAGTGCCAGGTGCCAGGTGCAGTTTTTTGCATGTTTTTTACATCGCAAGAAATCAATACCAAATGGGGTCCAAATGCAGCAAAACTTTTTGTGGATTTTTTGGACCAGAAGACAACCAATGGACCGAAGAAGCACTTGGGGGCTACTCTGAGGGGAGCACAACCCACCAGGGCGCACCTGGAGGGCCAGGCACGCCCTGGTGGGTTGTGCCCACCTCGGGTGCCCCCTAGAACGCCTCTTTACTCTATAAATACCCCCAATATTCCAGAAACCCTAGGGGACTCGACGAAAATCAATTCCAGCCGCCGCAGAGTCCGGAACCACTAGATCCAATCTAGACACCATCACGGAGGGGTTCAGCACTTCCATTGGTGCCTCTCCGATGATGCGTGAGTAGTTCTTTGTAGACCTTCGGGTCCGTAGTTAGTAGCTAGATGGCTTCCTCTCTCTCGTTTGATTCTCAATACAATGGTCTCTTGGAGATCCATATGATGTAACTCTTTTGCGGTGTGTTTGTTGGGATCCGATGAACTTTGAGTTTATGATCAGATCTATCTCTTTTTACCCATGAAAGTTATTTGAGTTTTTTTGATCTCTTATATGCATGATTGCTTATAGCCTCGTATTTCTTCTTTGATATTTGGGTTTTGTTTGGCCAACTTGGTCTATTTATCTTGCAATGGGAAGAGGTGCTTTGTAGTGGGTTCGATCTTACGGTGCTTGATCCCAGTGACAGAAGGGGAACCGACACGTATGTATTGTTGCTACTAAGGATAAAATGATGGGGTATATTTCTACATAAATAGATCTTGTCTACATCATGTCATCGTTCTTATTGCATTACTTCGTTCTCCATGAACTTAATACACTAGATGCATGCTGGATAGCGGTTGATGTGTGGAGTAATAGTAGTAGATGCAGGCAGGAGTCGGTCTACTAATCTTGGACGTGATGCATATATAATGATCATTGCCTGGATATCATCATGTTTATTTGAAGTTCTATCAATTGCCCAACTGTAATTTGTTTACCCACCGTTTTCCATTTTTCTCGAGAGAAGCCACTAGTGAAACCTACAGCCCCCGTGTCTCTTTCTCATATTATTTGCCTTTGCGATCTATTTTGCTTTGCTGTTATTTTCATATATAATAAACCCAAAAATACTAAAATACCTTTCTGTGATTTATTCGTATTTATTCTATTTGGCGTTCAATCTATCAATCTACTACAATGTATTCATGTCCGTTTTTCCAATTTCTGGCGCCATTACCCAAAAGGGATTGACAACCCCTTTAATACACATGTCGGATTCTAGGCTCCGCAGACCCCTGAGAGGTTCAAACACTGGGGTGCGTACAAAGAACTCCTTCTTCCCAACCTACCAGCCTAACGATTCCACAGCTTAGCACAACGAACCTAAGGGACAAGAGACACGGCAGCTTATCCTAGTTCGGGCCACCTTGCGGTGTAATACCCTACTCCAGCTTTGTGGTGGATTGCCTCGAGGGGCTGAGGATGAATTAATACAGTGGTTGAATGGCCTCAGGAGGTGAGGTGTTCTTGAGCTCGATGAGCTAGAGAGGTGGTCAGGGTGGAATGGATCTGTCCCCTTCTATGGTGGTGGCTAAGTCCTATTTATAGTGGCGTTGGTCCTCTTCCCAAATGTAGGCGGGAAAGGATCCCACAACGGCAAATTTTGAAGGGAGAGAACTAGTACAAGTTATCCTGACAAAAGTAGTCTTTGCCTGCAAAGGCTATGGTGGTGACGCTATAGTAGGCTCCGCGATGACCTCCGTCCTGTCGTCCTGGCGGTCTTGGTCTTGTTGCACCAATATGGAAACCTTTTGCTTGATTCCTCGGGACTCTGCGCTCGCACTTTCCCCCTTAGCACCAAAGAGGAAACCGGTACGCTGCGCCCGCCTGGCCTTGGTCGTCATGGCTCACGTCATGTGAACCTCGCGAGATGCACCTTGCCTTGATATCCCCACTCCTCGGCAGCCAGCCTGGCGAAGCCGCCCCCAGGGAGGTCTTGGTGTCGTCCCGCTCGCGAGGCTTGGCCCCTCACGAGGGTCTTGAGTCATTGCTGCTGAAACTGGGCCGTACCGGGCCACTGAAGGAGCCACCCATGGGCCATAGGTAGGCAAGTCTAGGTGCCCACATTCCTAGGATGCCAACAGTAGCCCCCAGGCCCAAGGTGCGCTCGAGCTTGGCTTTGAGGCGAAGCCAAAGGGCAAGTGTGGAGTGTTGCGGGCCCCAACCACCTGCGGCCTTGATCGCCGCATGGCGATTAACGAGACTGAAGGAAATATGCCCTAGAGGCAATAATAAAGTTGTTATTTATATTTCCTTATATCATGATAAATGTTTATTATTCATGCTAGAATTGTATTAACCGGAAACTTAGTACATGTGTGAATACATAGACAAACAGAATGTCCCTAGTATGCCTCTACTTGACTAGCTCGTTAATCAAAGATGGTTAAGTTTCCTAGCCATAGACATGTGTTGTCATTTGATGAACGAGATCACATCATTAGAGAATGATGTGATGGACAAGACCGTTAGCTTAGCACTATCATCGTTTAGTTTATTGCTATTGCTTTCTTCATGACTTATACATGTTCCTATCACTATGAGATTATGCTACTCCCAAATACCGGAGGAACACTTAGTGTGCTATCAAACGTCACAACATAACTGGGTGATTATAAAGATGCTCTACAGGTGTCTCCGATGGTGTTTGTTGAGTTGCCATAGATCAATATTAGGATTTGTTACTCTGATTCTCGCAGAGGTAGCTCTAGGCCCTCTCGGCAATGCACATCACTATAAGCCTTGCAAGCAATGTGACTAATGAGTTAATTGTGGGATGATGCATTACGGAATGAGTAAAGAGACTTGCCGGTAACGAGAATAAACTAGGTATGGTGATACCGACGATCGAATCTCGGGCAAGTAACATACCGATGACAAAGGGAACAACGTATGTTGTTATGAAGTTTGACCGATAAAGATCGTCGTAGAATATGTAGGAGCCAATATGAGTATCTAGGTTCCGCTATTGGCTATTGACTGGAGATGTGTCTCGGTCATGTCTACATAGTTCTCGAACCCGTAGGGTCCGCACGCTTAACGTTCGATGACGATTTGCATTATGAGTTATGTGATTTGATGTACCAAAGGTTGTTTAGAGTCCCGAATGAGACCACGGACATGACGAGGAGTCTTGAAATAGTCGAGACATAAAGATCGATATATTGTAAGGATATATTCGGACATCGGAAAGGTTCCGAGTGATTCGGGTATTTTTCAGAGTATCAAAGAGTTACGGGAATTCACCGGGGGAAATAGTGGGCCTTAAGGGGCCATACGGGAAAGGAGAGAAAGGCCTTAAGAGGTGGCCGCGCGCCCCCCATGGCAAGTCCGAATTGGACTAGGGAGGGGGCGGCGCCCCCCTCTCTTTCCTTCTCCCTCTCCTACTCCTTCCCTCTCTCCCCTCTTGGAAAAGGAACGGGACTCCAACTAGGATTGGAAATCCTAATTGGACTCCCCCTATAGGAACTCCCTCCTAGGCTGGCCTCCTCTTCCCCCTCCTTTATATACGTGGGCAGGGGGCACCCCAAAGGCACTCCAAGATTTGTCTTAGCCGTGTGCGGTGCCCCCCTCCACAGTTTTCCACCTCGGTCATATCGTCGTAGTGCTTATGCGAAGCCCTCCGTCGTAAACTTCATCATCACCATCACCACGCCGTTGTTCTGATAAAACTCTCCCTCGGCATCAGCTGGATCAAGAGTACGAGGGACGTCACCGAGTTGAATGTGTGCAGATCGCGGAGGTGCCATGTGTTTGGTACGTGATCGGTTGGGTCGCAAAGATGTTCGACTATATCAACCGCGTTACTAAACACTTCCGCTTTCGGTCTACAAGGGTACATAGACACACTCTCCCCTCTCGTTGATATGCATCTCCTAGATAGATCTTGTGTGATCGTAGGTATTTTTTTTGAAATACTGCGTTCCCCAACAGAGACGTGGGCACCTCCGCTTCCCCGTGCTGCCTCTGCAACCATTCAATTTGACGGGACTCTACTGCATGCAGAGGAAAATCATCATTACGTGCGATCGTGGAGGAGGGCGGTTGGCCTCCTTCTTGCTATAAATGAGGGGAGGGGCAGAGCCCCCTCGCTCATCTCTGCCTTGTCGCTGCCTGCTCCTTCTTCCTCCCCCTTGTCTCGCTGTCTTGCTGCAACACCCATGATGCCAACAAAGAGTTTCTCGGCCGCGGAGAAGGGGAAGGCTCGCCAGGAGGGGCCCGGCTCGCCGCCGCCCAAGAGGGGGCGGCGGCGCCCTCGCAAGCATGCCGCGACTCCTGCTGTCGCTCCTTGGGGGCGCGGGCGTACTCCTTCGGGGACCGGCATCGTCCTTGGCGGTTGCAGCGGTGTTTCCTCTCGCGACGGGGGTAGCTCGAGGTGGGGCAGCCCTTGTGCCAAGGGGAGGCGCGTCGTGGTCGCCCGGCCTTCGCGGTCGCGCTTCCATTCGGCGAAGGTGCTCCTGGAGTTCGTCGTGTGGTCGGAGAAGCCGGCCGGCACCTGGCTCCAGCTTCCACGCTTCTTCGTCGGCGAGCTGCCGGCTGTGGGTCTTGATGGCCTCAGGTTGTAGGCCGACAGTTGCTGCAGCAAGGCCTCGTGGGTCGCGGTCGAGGTCTCCGTCATGGGCAGCGCGGCCCTGACTCACGGCTGGCAGACGTTCGCTCGTGCGCGCGGCTTGAGTGGAAGGTGCACCCTTCACTTCAAGTATGACGACGTCGCGACCTTCTTCATGAGGGTGTTTGGGGAAAACGGCCGCCGCGCAGGGTGCTTCCCCGAGGACAGCAGCGGCAACGACGAGCTCGGCCTTGACGACAGTCATGATGATGCTGAGGACGGGCTTGCCCTTGGCGATGGCCGCAGTTCGTCCAGCGGCGGCGGCTCCTTCTCCAGCGAGAGCACCAGCAGTGGTGGCTACGACCAGCCGCCACGCCGCCAGGCTAGCTTCGAGGATGGTGGCGGATCATCTCGTCGCCACGCTTCAGTGAAGCATGAGGAGGACTCAGGCTGAGCCGCGTCCAGGAGGCCCTCAGAGCCGGGCCTCGTGAGCCATTACAGTCATGGGGGCCACTTTTGTTTTACCTTTCTCTTTCTCATGCATTCTAAAAAAGTGGAGGGCCCTGCTGGGGCGTGTGGCGAACCGTGATACCTATGTTACTATGCTATGTTTATTATTCTGGCGTTATGTTGTGGTGCTTATGTTCCAAATAGGTATGGTAGGATAACTTAGCTTGATACACTGGCGGTAGTTTCCCTCCTCGTGAGGGTGCACGCTTAGTTTATCTGAGGGGGCCCTCTTGCTGGCGGCTCAAGGGCCATTGGTCTCTAGAGACGTCCTGAAGCTGCGGAATTGTTAGAAAATTTGGTCGAGCGTCTTGTTCTTCCCTGCGCGATCCCTTAGGTATGCGCTGGTCGTGGCACAATGCACCGCGTCGTAGTACCCGGGGGGCATGGACTTTAAGAGGGTGCGTAGGTCACGAGCCTATTCGAGGACGTCTTGTGAGGATAGAAAAAGCCAAGGCCCTGGGAAACAGGGCTGCGGCGAGGTATGTTCATGGCGCGGGGCGGGCCCGACGCGTACGCACATACCTGCCCAGCCCCCGCGCGCGAGACGCGCAAGGAAAGGCGGCGGCAACTGCCACCCCTCCTGGGCCAAGATCGACGGGCAAGAGAAAAGTCAAGGGGAAATCCAACTTAGAAATCCAAAATGCGAGAACTACGAATTCCATTAAGAGAGATTGCAAACCAACTACAGAAAGCAAGCAAACAGTCGTGTTTGGCACCTAGTCTAGTCTTCTCACCAGCACAGAGCTAAGTGTTGCCACTAGGACGTGGGAGGGAGCCCCCGAGACCGGAGGGCAGCACTTTGGACACTCCAGGGCGTGTACAACCCCACTCATTATTACGTGAGAGTGTCACGAGCGGAGACCTTCATAGGCATTGGGCCTTGCTTCATGGGTAGAACTTCCGGAGGTGCTGGATGTTCTAGGCTTTCTGGATGGGGACCCCGTCCTGCGTCTCTAGGCGCATGGCGCCAGGCTTGGAGACGCGGGCGACCCTAAACAGGCCCTCCCACAAGGGTGAGAGCTTATGCAGCCCTTCCCTAGAGAGCACCCGCCGTAGGACGAGATCTCCCACCTCGAGCGTCCTGGAGCGGACGCTGCGGTAGTGATACCGCTGCAGCGCCTGCTGGTACCTTGCTGCTCGGAGCAAGGCTTGACGGCGGCGTTCCTCCCCCAGCACGAGGTTCATCCCCCGCTCGGCGTCCTAGCGTGCCTCGTCAAACGCCAAGACCCGCGTGGAACGAGGCCTGACCTCATGTGGGAGAACCGCTTCGGCTCCATAGATGAGGAAGAACGGAATTTCGCCGGTCGGCTTGGTCGCACTGGTGCAGACGGACCACAGCACGGACTGGAGCTCATTGAACCAGCCCCTGCCGCAGGCCTCAAGCTTCTTCTTGAAGGTTCATGTCTTGAGGCCCCTCAGGACTTCCGTGTTGGCGCGCTCAGCTTGTCCGTTGCTCCTCAAGTGTGCCATTGAGGCGTAGCATATCTGTGTTCCAAGGTTAGCACAATATGTTTTAAAGAGGTTGCTAGTGAACTGTGAGCCGTTGTCGGTGATGATGCAGTTAGGGACTCCGAAGCGTCTCATGAGGCCCTTGATGAACTTGACTGCCGAACCGGCCGGGATGGTGTGGACTGCTTCCACCTCCGTCCATTTGGTAAACTTGTTGATGGCAACGTAGAGGCAGCGGTAGCCCCCGGGCGCTTGGGGGAATGGACCCAAGATGTCCAGCCCCAGACCGCAAACGGCCACGAGAGTGGGATGGTCTGGAGGCCCTGGGCGGGCTGGTAGATTTGCTTGGCGTGGAAGTGGAAGGCTTCACATGATCTCACCAGCTCGGCCGCGTCGGTGAGCGTTGTGGGCCAGTAGAATCCGCTGCGGAACGCCTTATTCCCGCGGTCTCCGCCGTGTATGTCGGCTAACAGCCGGCACCCCTGTTCCCTGGAGATGTGCCGCAAGGAAACATCGTTTGGTCGTTTTTGGTAAATCTCACCGCCCCGAATGCAGTAGGTTGTGGCCTGCCGAGCTACGCGCTCAGCGTCTTCTTCCTTCTCCGGTAGGGTCCCATAAAGCAGGTATGCCTTGAATTCTTTAGTCCAGCATCCCTCCTGAAGCTCAAGTGCAAGGAGCAGGTGTGCTCCTGAGGTCGGGCCGCAGGCGGGGGCTCCCGAGGTTGGTGCTGGCGGGAGCTCCTCCTGAGGCAGTGCTAGCTCCGCAACCGGGGGGGGGGGGCTGCTGAAGGCTTGAAGAGGCACTCCTCGAAGACAACGGGCTCTTGAGGCTGGCATTTGAATGCCCTCTTGGCGATGTCATCGGCTTCCTTGTTCGTGCCACGGGGCACGTGCTACAACTCTAGGCCTAGGAATTGCTTCTCCATCTTACGTACCTCCGCTAGGTATGCCTCCATGTGTTCATCCTTTGGCTCGTACACTTTGTTGGAGAAGTTGACAAGGAGCTGGGAGTCGCCCTTGATGGTGAGGCGCTTCACGCCCAAAGCGGATGCAGCCTTGAGGCCGGTGATCAAGCCTTCGTACTCTGTGATGTTGTTGGAGACCTTCTCGCCGTGCTGGAAGCAAAGTTGCACGGCGTAGTAGAGCTTGTCTTGAGTAAGCGAAACGAGCATGGCTCCAGTCCCCGCGCCCTGCCGTGCGAAGGCACCGTCGAAGTACATGACCCAACTGTCTCGTGCTTCGTTTCCTGGTGAGAGCGTCCGGTCCTCGCCTGCCTCCGGTCCTAGGGCATCGGTCCATTCCGCCATGAAGTTGGCGAGTGCAGCCCCCTTGATGACCCTAGTGGTGCTGAACTCCAGCTAAAATGCCTGTAGTTCGATGTTCCATTCGGCGAATCTACCTGCAGCATTGGGGCTCCGGAGTACCCTCTCGAGTGGGTAGGCCGAAACGACCTTGATGGGGTGTCCTTGGAAGTAGTGGCGCAGCTTGCACGAGGCATCGAGGAGCGCGAGCAAGAGCTTCTGCGGCATGGGGTAGCGTGCTCGCGCATCCCGCAGTACTATGCTGACGAAGTACACCGGGTTCTCGATGAGGGCAGGATAGTCGGTGTAGTCTGAGACCTCCTATGTCTGAGACGCCTGCTGAGGCTGGTGGACCTTAGGAGCTTGGTCGCCTGCTAGCGCTGCCAGGGCCTCAGGAGCTTCACCTGTTGGCACAGCTAGGCCCTCAGGAGCGCCGCCTTGAGGCTGCGCCGCCTTGACCGAGTGCGTGGAGTCGTGTGTCAGGCTCTTCGACTGGTGCTCCCTCCTAATGGTCACCAGTGTCACGCTGGCTGAGTGAGGTGTGGCGGCCAGGTAGAGCACCAGGGGCTTGAGTGGACACAGTGCCACCATCATCGGCGAGCTGGTGAGGTATCTCTTGAGATCTTGTAATGCGGCATCGGCCTCCAGAGTCCACTCGAACGACCCCTTCTTCTTCATCAACTTAAAGAATGGGAGGGCGCGCTCCCCCAGCTTGGAGATGAAGCGCCCTAGTGTGATCACACAGCCCGCTAGCTTCTGCATTTCCTTAAGGGTCTATGGCGGGCTCATCCTTTCTATTGCCTTGACCTTCTCTGGGTTTGCCTCGATCCCCCTATGTGACACCAGAAAGCCCAACAACTTGCCGAAGGGGAGGCCGAACACGCATTTCTCTATGTTGAGCCGCAAGTCCACCTTGCGCAGGCTGGCGAACGTCTCTTCTAGGCCCTCAATGAGGGTCCTTGCCTCCCGAGATTTCACCACTATGTTGTCGACGTAGGCCTCAACATTCCTCCCGAGCTACTGTCCCAGAGTGATGTGCATGAGCCGTTGGAAGGTTGCCCCAGTGTTACGCAGCCCAAAGGGCATGCAGTGTAGCAGTACACCCCGCACGGGGTCAGGAAGGCCGTCTTCTCGACATCTTGCACCGCCATCTTGATTTGGTGATACCCAGAGAATGCGTCTAGGAAGCACATCAGGTCGCATTCGGCAGTGGATTTGACGATCTGGTTGATGCGTGGCAGCGGAAAGGGGTCGTGAGGGCATGCCTTGTTGAGGTTGGTGAAGTTGACGCACGTGTGTTCCTTCCCACCTTTCTTAGGAACTACGACCGGGTTTGCCAGCCATTCTAGGTACCGCACCTCCCGAATGACACCAGCGTCTTGCAGCTTGCAGGTTTCTTGGACAATGAACGACTGCTTCTCTATGGACTGCTGCCGTGCCTTCTGCTTCACCGGGCGTACATTGGGGCACACATTAAGGTGATGCTCGATCACCCCCCTTGGGACTCCGGCCAGGTCCTTGGGCTCCCATGCGAACACCTCCTTGTTCGCACGCAAGAAATCGACCAGCGCCTTTTCTTGGTCTGGGGCAAGGTTGGCGCCTATGGTGAAGGAGGCTCCTGATGCCCCATCTTGGTCGACTGGCACGTGCTTCGTCTCGGCCCGGTCCTGAGAGAACATCTACTTCTTCTTCGTCGGCCCAGCCCCCGGGGCCTCAGGGACCTCTTCCACTTTCGGCCATGTGGCAGCCGCAGCCCTAAAGGCGAGCTTGAGAGCCGTCAGTGCCTCCTTGGTGTCCCCGGCCACGGTGAGGACGCCGCTGCTTCCCGGCATCTTCATGAGGTTGTAGGCGGGGTCAGCTGATTCCATGAACTTGGCTAAGGCCGGGTACCTGAGGATGGTGTTGTATGGGAGGCCGATACGGGCGATGTCGAAGTCGATGAGCTCGGTGTAGTAGTTGTCGCGGGTACCAAAGATGACGAGGAGGCGGATCTGCCCCAGAGGCTGGTGGAGCCATTGACGACCCCGAAGAACGGCTTGCTGGGGCGGAGCCGGCCGTGTGACACGTGGAGCAAGCCAAAAGCTTCCATGGAGAGCACATTGAGTTCGGCCCCGCCGTCGATGAGGGTCTTGGTTACCGCCACATTACAGATGGTGGGGGTGTAGAGCATCGGGAGCGCGCCTGCGCCCGCGGTGGTCATAGGATGATCTCTTGAGTCGAAGGTGAGGTCGGCCTCGGGTGCCGCCCATCCCGGAGGAGTCCCCTGTCGCACGCAGGTAGCACCTGCTTGACGAAAGAACTGCTTCACATGGCGGTCCGATGGTGGCGCCTGAGAGCCACTGAGGAGGGTTGCGATGGTGTGGGGCGCTGGTGCTGCGAAGTGCGCGATGAAGAGGCCACGTAGCTCCTCCCAGGAGGCCACAGAAGATTCCGGGAGACTGAGAAGCCAAGCGCATGGTACGCCAGCGAGGGCCATGGGAAACCAATTTGCCATGACCTTGTCGTCGCGGCCTTCCGCCCAGACGGCCTCCTCGTACGCCTGAAGGAAGCCTGCTGGGCCCGCCGCGCCGTCGTATCTGGGCGGCATGTACAGCCTGAACTTGGGTGGCCACCGTACCCGCCGTAGAGCAGGGGTGAAGGCCCGGAGGCCCTCGACGCCTCCGCACACGCCGGTCGATCCAGCCAGAGGGGCGGCGCCTGCCATGGAAGCAGGGCAAAGAGATGAAGCGGGCAGAGGGACGGGGCGGACGGGAAGGCAGAGCTTCGATGCACCCCTACCTGGCGCCAAATGTCAGATTCTGGGCTCCGTAGACCCTTGAGAGGTTCGAACACTAGGGTGCATATGAAGAACTCCTTCTTCCCAACCTGTCGGCCCAACGATTCCACAGCTTAGCGCGACGAACCCAAGGGACAAGAGACATAGCAGTTTATCCTGGTTCGGGCCACCTTGCGGTGCAATACCCTACTCCAGCTTTGTGGTGGATTGCCTTGAGGGGCTGAGGATTGTAAGTGCATCTAGTGCCCCTTAGTGATTTTGGTGTATTGAAGACTTATAGGTGAAGGGACTAATGCGTTTGTGAGTGTACACAGGTCTATAAGTCTATGAGGATTTTGATATTTACAGGAAAAGTCGAACCCTAAAAATGAATATCTTCGACTGAAGATTTTGGTATTTCTGAAGACTTTCATGAAGACTTTGAAAGTGAAGAAATTGGTGTGTCCGTGAAGACTTGATATTCATGCGAGGAATATGAAGCTTGAAGACTTTCGTTTTCATAGTTTTGTTTTTCTCTTTCTTGAGTCATAGGAAACACCGTACTGTTAAAGGGGGTCGAGGAAATACTAAGGAAAAATTTCCATGTGATGCTCAACTCAAAATCCTACATCTACCAATCCCTTCGAGTGAAGCCATTGGAAATCTCATACAGTTCAGTCAATTTCTTCAGTGACAGAGACGAAGTTCTTCTGGTCTCTGAGGAATTTGTCCTGACTGAGGAGTTAGGAATTCGCCAGTGCGGATTGCCTACACAGTGAGGAACATGATAGCCCTGAGGATTTTGCTACTCAAAATTCCGACCGTTGCTGTGCTATGCGCCAGCTGTCCCAAAATATCTATCCACCTAACGGTCATATCATTGAAGGGCATTTATGTCTTATCATGTCGGGCTGCTCCCTAGGCTATAAATAGCCGCCCCCTACAACCACTAGCTGGTTGGCTGCTCCGAGAGAAACTGACACTTGTCATTTGAGAGCAACCCATCCTCTGAGGACTTTGAGCGAAAATCATCAAGTGAGGAAAAACCAAAAACCCAAAACCCAAACACCTACAAACCCCAAGTGATTGAGCATCACTGAAGAGATTGATCCTGAGTGGATCCGACGCTTGTTACCTTTGAAGACTGTGCTTCTTCCAGACGGTTAGGCGTCATGGTCTAGAGCATCCAAGAGGAATTGTGGATCGCCGAGTGACCAAGTTTGTGAAGGTTTGGAAGTCGCCTGAAGACTTACCACGAGTGATTGGACGAGGTCTGTGTGACCTTAGTTCAAGGAGAATACGGTGAGGACTGGGTGTCCTTGACTAGTGTCCTTGACTGGGTGTCCGGGACTGTGTGTCCTCGAGTTTAAATACTCAGCCGCTCCAACCAGACGTACAACTGAGACAGCAGTTGGAACTGGTCTACCAAATCATTGTCTTCACCAAGCTTACTGGTTCTATTTCCTCAACTCTTTCATTTCCTCATAACTGTGTTGTGTGTTTGTTCATATCTGTGTTTGAAGACTTTGACTGAAGACTTTCTCAATTTCCTCAGTTCAATTTCTTCAGTCTGTTTGTCTTCATCCTGTGTTATCCTGTGATTACGCTTCCTGTACTCTGTGCCTGTCTTCATTTCATCATGATGACTATGCTTGTATTCTGTTATGTTTACTTTTGAGTACTTATTCCGCTGCTAGTAGTTCTTCGCTAAGGAATTTCCTCACCGGCAAATTCCTCAGTGAAGAATTTCATAAAAATCGCCTATTCACCCCCCTCTAGTCGATATAACGCACTTTCAATTGGTATCAGAGCAAGGTACTCCCTTGTTCTGTGTGATTTTGGTTTAACCGCCTGGAGTTTTAGTTATGTCGACCGCAGGTATGACGAAGGTGACATGCCCCATCTTTGACGGTCACGAGTATCCCAAGTGGAAGGCCATGATGAAGAAACGCCTCATGGCGATGAACAGCGAGTTGTGGACCGTCACTGAGATTGGCCTGACTGATCTGTGCAAGATGGCGGATGCTGATGACATTCGCAAGTATACTCTTCTCAACCTCACGGCGAAGGATGTCATCTGCTCCAGTCTGTCACAAAATCAGTTCAGGAATATCATGCATCTCGATCATGCGAAGCTCATCTGGGACCGTCTCTCTGAGGTCTATGAAGGTCATCGAACCTGTCATGATCCTTGGTTTGAGGACTTCAAGGAATCTCTCAAAACGATGACATTCGAACCAGAATCATCATCTTCTGCATCATGCCTTATGGCAAAAGATGCTGAGGTAACTGAATGCTACCTATCCGAGTCCAGTGATGATGAATCTGGTGATGAATTTGGACCCAGCTATGTCAAACTTGCTTCCCTTGCTACTAAACAACAAAGAGCTTTGGAAAAAGCTCACTATATGCTAAACAAGAGCGATGATATGTTGGGTGAGGAAATGGATCAGTCAAAAGCTTTGGCTGAAAGTCTTCAGAGACTTCATACTAAGTATGACACCCTTCAAGATCAACATAACACTCTCTTATCGGATCATGAGAAGCTTTCTTATGAATTTCTTCAAAGAAAGCAAGACCTTGAGAAGCTAAGAGTGAGTTATGAAGATCTTCAGAAGGAGCGCGATTCATTACTTGCTCAACAAATCAGCGCTTCTCAGGAAGAATTTGTTCCTCCATGCTTGAAGTGCATTGAACGTGAATCTGCTAATTCTTCACCTGAATGTTCAAATGCTGCTAATGTTTCAAATTCTTCACATGCCTCTGCTATCACTAATTCCTCATCTGAGGACATTGCTAGTATCACTGACGATGCAGGGCTGAAGGAATTGTACACGACAGGCATGTACAAAAGCCTCAAAGGGCATCAGGCTCTTTGTGATGTGCTTAAAAAGCAGATCCTCAACAGGAACCCTAGGAAAGAGGGTATCGCCTTTGAGAGGAAACTCAATGCTGATGGTACATATTGGAAGCCTGAGCAGTACCCCAAAACTACATGGGTTGCTGCAAAGGGACCTCCAGTTGATCCATCTAACTTATCTGGATTTGCATGTGAATCTCCTCATTCTGATGATGAGTCAATTGACTCCAACTATAAGCTATTCAAAAATCAGAATGGTGAAGTATTTGCTAGATATGTTGGCACTAACTGCAGGAACGGCTCCCCTATGAAGAAAATCTGGGTTCCCAAAAGATGCCTTGAAAATCTTCAGGTGAATGTCATCATGACGCCACCTGTGAAGAATAGGAACCCCAGATCAAATTCTTCATATGGACCAAATTCCTCATATGGATCAAAGTCCTCATATGAACATCATCGTGCTAACCCGTCTGTTTCGCAGGGAAGATCTAAGGATTATGGATATGTGCATTATTCTTCAAATCATTATGTCCATAAGTCCTCGAAGAATTTCTCTGCATACTCTTATGCTTACTCTAACCCCTCTTATGTGAAACGAAATGGACTGGCTTCTATGCCATCCTTCTCGTATGGAGCTCGCAGAATGATGAACTCTTTGCCACCCCTTCAGATGTGGGTGGTGAAGAAAAAGAACTAATCTCTTCTGCAGGGTCAGGTCTCCAGACGCACGTAATCGTCTGAAGAATTTGCTGGAGACCTGAGCATGCCTGATAGGACGCAGGCTAATCATGAAGAAATGAACTTTCATTTCTCACGTCCTCATATTGCTTTATCAGTTCTTTTACTTGATGAAATTGATCTGATGAATTGATGTCATATTCTTCACTGATGAAGTATATGAGTTTGTAAGCTGCACTAATTCATCTGCAGGATGATCAACCCAAAGCCACTGAGTGGGTCCTCGATAGTGGATGTACAAACCACATGACTGGTGACAAGAATCTATTGATGGATGCTCCATTATCTCCGTCGCATCTGAAGCATATCATCTTTGCTGACAAAGGCAAAAGTCAGGTATTGGGTCTAGGTAAGGTTGCGATTACAAAGGATCGACACATGGACAAAGTCATGCTTGTTGAGTCCTTAGGATACAACCTTATGTCTGTCTCAATGCTTTGTGATCTTGATATGGTTGTTGTCTTTGGCAAGTACCGTTGTGTTGTGGTTATGGAAGCTGACAATTCCAAAGTCTTCGAAGGCTTTAGGAGAGGAGACCTGTATATTGTTGATTTCTCTACAGGACCACAACCAGCCGTGTGCTTACTTGCAAAAGCTTCAGAAGGCTGGCTCTGGCATCGACGACTTGGTCATGCAGGCATGAGGAATTTGCACACGCTTGCGAAGAAGAAGCATGTCATTGGCATCGAGAATGTCAAATTCCTCAAGGATCACCTATGCGGAGCCTGTGAAGCTGGGAAGATGACGAAGGCCAAGCATCCAGCGAAGACTATCATGACCACCACTCGCCCATTTGAATTGCTTCACATGGATCTCTTTGGTCCTAATCATTATTCTGCTATTTCAAATGAAGCATCTCAATATGGCTTTGTTATTGTTGATGATTATTCTCGCTACACATGGGTACACCTTGTTACTTACAAACATGAAGTGCAGGAAGTCTTCAAACGATTTTCCTCGAGGGCTTCAACCAACTTTGGTGTGAAGATCAAGCACATCAGAAGTGACAATGGCACTGAGTTCAAGAATTCTGGTCTCGATGACTATCTTGATGAACTTGGTATTACTCATGAGTTATCTGCTCCTTACACTCCTCAGCAGAATGGCGTCGTGGAGCGCAAGAACAGGACTCTTGCTGAGATGGCTCGCACTATGCTTGATGAATACAAAACGCCTCGTCGTTTCTGGACTGAGGCAATTGATACTGCGTGCCACATCATCAACAGAGTATATCTTCACAAATTCTTCAAAAAGACTGCCTATGAACTCCTCACTGATAAGAAACCCAATGTAAGTTATTTCAAAGTCTTCGGTGCTAAATGTTGGATTAGAGATCCTCATCACAACTCAAAATTTGCACCGAAAGCACATGAAGGTTTTATGCTTGGTTACGGAAAGGACTCGCACACCTACAGAGTCTTCAACAACGTTCTTCACAAAGTTGTTGAAACTGTAGATGTGCGGTTCGATGAAACTAATGGCTCGCAAAGAGAGCACCTACCTACTGTGATAGATGAACCAGCACCTGAGGAAACTATCAAGTTCAAGGCTACTGAGGATGTCATTCCTACTGAAGAATCTGCTGAAGAATTCATTCCAGAACATGAAGAACGTCGAGCTAATGCACCTGAAGAAAATGCTGAAGAAAATGGTGCTGAAGAAAACGCTGATCAAACTCTTCAACGACAACCAGCTCATCCTCGCATTGCAAAAGAAGTGCAAGTTGAAAAGATCATCAATGACATCAAAGCGCCAGGTCCTCTCACACGCTCAAAAGCTTCACATTTGTCTAACTTTTGTGGGCAGTATGCTTTTGTCTCTATTACAGAGCCCACTAAGGTAGATGAAGCATTTCTGGAGCCTGAGTGGATTCAGGCCATGCAAGAAGAATTACATCAGTTCGAGCTCAACAATGTCTGGGAACTGGTCAAACGTCCAGATCCTCGCAAGCACAATATCATCGGCACAAAGTGGATCTACCGCAACAAGCAAGATGAAAATGGCCTTGTGGTGAGGAATAAGGCACGGCTTGTAGCTCAAGGCTACACACAGGTTGAAGGAATTGATTTCGATGAAACTTTTGCACCTGTTGCTAGACTTGAGGCTATTCGCATATTACTTGCTTATGCTAACCATCATGATATCACTTTATATCAAATGGATGTGAAAAGTGCATTCCTCAATGGTAAGCTTGAGGAAGAAGTATATGTTGCTCAACCCCCAGGTTTTGAAGATCCAAAGAATCCTGACAAAGTCTTCAGACTCAACAAGGCCCTCTATGGCCTCAAGCAGGCCCCACGGGCTTGGTATGATACCTTGAAGGAACTCCTCATGAAGAAAGGCTTCAAACCCGGTTCACTCGACCCTACTCTTTTCACTAAATCTTATGATGGTGAATTGTTTGTGTGCCAAATATATGTTGATGATATTATCTTTGGCTGTACTGACCAACGTTATAGTGATGAATTTGCCTATATGATGAGTGAAGAATATCAAATGTCTAGGATGGGAGAGTTGAAATTCTTCTTAGGTCTTCAAATTCGTCAACAACACAATGGCATATTCATATCTCAGGAGAAATACCTCAAGGATGTACTGAGGAAATTCGGCATGCAAGATTGCAAAGGCGTCAAAATTCCTATGCCCACAAATGGCCATCTGTGCACTGATGAAAATGGTATTGACTTCGATCATAAGGTATACCGCTCCATGATAGGTTCCTTATTGTACTTATGTGCATCTAGGCCAGATATAATGCTTAGTGTTTGCATGTGTGCCCGATTTCAAGCTACACCGAAGGAATCACACCATAAGGCTGTGAAGCATATTCTTCGATATCTAGCTCACACACCAACACTTGGATTATGGTACCCCAAGGGCTCGGCTTTTGATCTTGTTGGATATTCTGACTCTGACTATGCTGGTGATCGTGTGGATCGCAAGTCAACATCTGGTACATGTCATTTCCTCGGACGATCTTTGGTCTGTTGGTCCTCGAAGAAACAGAACTGCGTATCACTATCTACTGCTGAAGCTGAGTACATTGCCGCTGGTTCTTGCTGTGCCCAATTGCTATGGATGAAGCAAACTCTCAAGGACTACGGCGTCAACATGAAGAATGTGCCTCTCTTCTGTGACAATGAGAGTGCCATCAAGATTGCTCACAACCCAGTTCAGCACTCGAAGACAAAGCACATTCAGATTCGTCATCATTTTCTTCGTGATCATGTGTTGAAGGGCGACATTTCTATTGAGCATGTGAAGACTGAAGAACAGCTAGCCGATATCTTCACAAAGCCCTTGGATGAGAAGAGATTTAGCAAGTTGCGGTGTGAGCTAAATATCCTAGAATCTTCGAATGTTCTTTGAAAAGGACACTCATCCTAACACTTATGCAAAATTGATGACATAGATGTGCAACACATGAAGAAATGTTTTTCTTCAATCAATGAAGAATAGCACTCTTAGTGTGAAGAAATTAATGAAGAATTTGATTCTCAGAACCCTACGATAATTGTACGCGGTGTCTGAAATCATCATTCTTATACGGTGGGTCACGCCACCACCAAAAGTTGAAATTCCTCAAATTATTCATATTCTTCAACTTTGCATAGTATTCACTGGTTCCGTCGTTTTTCTTCATTGGCTATATATATATATATATATATATATGAGTTTATGTCCTCTACAGCATTCACTTATTGCTATTTCTTCAAGTTGGTTTTCTGCTAAGTGAATGTGATCGGACCCTTCCCCTCTATGCTATACTCAACCCAATCTGTTCACAAATTCTTCATGTGCGTTCTATTTGAAACTCGTTCAAAATCTTCACTGTGTCCTTGTCAGCTGAAGAAATTGCGAACGGAACTTTAAAACCTATCTTATCGAAATTTTCGGCTTTGCCGCTCAAACCGTTCCGCATCCAACGATACACTTATCCACTCACCCACGATAACACGATCTCCACCTCTCACTATGTGGGTGACACATGTCATGCGAATGAGAAGGGTCAGGGGCACGTTCGTCCAATTTCTTCGGGCGAGCAGTTTTTCACCGTGGCTATAAATACCCCTCCTTCCCTTCCTCACTTCTTTTACTCCGCTCGACCTCTCTCTCCAGCTCGAGCTTCTCAAACCCTAGCGCCGCCGCTACTTCATCGCCGCCGGTGAGGAAGAGCTTCACTGCCTCGACCTCGTCGCCGACGTACTCGCGCCGACCGCGGACATCTTCACTCCGCCGCCGCCGTAGCCGTCTTCCTCCGCCAAGTTAGGGCGTGGAAGATCTGCACAGACGAACTTCACATCTCCTCACTCCAGTTCGTCGTGTTCTTCGTCCAGGGTAATTAAAAGTTACTTTTACTACCCTCGTTGATTCGAATGATTATCTACAAAATCTTCAAAGGTGTTTTTCTTCATATCTTCACACACTGAACACCTCACAAGTCATCTGTTCTTGATTCGTTTCTCTAAGCATCATTTTTCTTCAAGATTCCTCAATTGTGTGGATCTTCGATCTATACAACTCTGGAACCTAAGACAAAGAATGCTTAGTGAAAATCTTCAAGACCCATCTGGTCAAATTCCTCAAACTTGTTCTTTTTACAAAACCTTCTGAGAACGCATATGACCTCTCCAAATTCCTCGCAACTATACTCTGTTCACAGGTACACATGTTAGCTACTGAATCACTAGGTTCTCATCAACTTAACTCATTTGCAGCGTTCCTCGAAGAAAAGTTGCATACTTCTTCAGAGAATTCAATTGTTCAAATTCCTCAACTGAAGAAAATGGCTGATGGTAAGAAGCCACAGAAGGGAGGAAAGAGGCCTGAGGTAAATACAACGTTTGAGATCCCTGATGACATATATGCTGGGTACTGCACACCTACTGAGGAAACCAAGAATGAGCGCAAAGTGCGCAAACAGAGGATAGAGAGGAGATGGGCAAGAGAATGGAGGGAGTACAGATATGTCACTCCTAGGTACATGAAGAAATTCGCACTCAATCCTCCATGCCCAAGAGCTCCATTGGCATCTGGCCAAATAGCAAATCCCACCAGCCTCAAGCGCAGTGAGGACTATCCTGATGAATGGGCCAAGCGCCAAGCCAAGCTGGCTAAGCAAGCCAGAGAAGCAGTGAGGAAATTCAACGAAGACTCTGCTGCTGCTGCTGCTACCTCTGCTGAGGCCTCTGCTGTCAAGCCAAAGAAGGCTATGTCTAAGAAGCCTGCGCGCAAGCCAAGTGCTTCACCAACAATGCCCTCAAGGCCAAGATCCTCAGCAATGCCCTCACGGCCAGAATCATCAAAGCCCTCACGGCAAATTCCTCATGCTGCTCCTGTTCCTCCAAAGTCCTCAGCTCCTCCGCCAAAGCCTTCAGCTGTTCGACCAAATCCTCAGCACCTGTGCATCTCGCCTTCGTGCCAAAGGACTGCCGGCATCTCCATTGCCTCAGGTGTCTCAGCTAGTTCCTCAGCTGCACCAAGTTCCTCAGCTGGCCCCTCACTGCTGAAGACAAAGGCCACTGCTGGACGAGGTCCTCGCCCAAGTCCTCAAAAGAAGCAAGTCGCTTTCCAAGTGCCGTCTGATGAAGACGAAGCTGATGATGATGAACTTGCAGAAATCATCAGAGACAGGCAAGTCAGGGCCGCTAGAGCCAAAGGATCAGAGGTGCCACTGCTTTTGGATCCCAAGCTGATCCTCGACTACATTGATGATTGGCACAAGGACCCCAACACTCCCTTGCCTGACTTCAAGCTGACTCCTGGCCAGAGTCACATGCTGACCCACTTCATTCAAGAAGAAAAGTGGAAATTTGAGAAGGCCAGGCAGATCAAGAAAGCGCAGTACAAGAAAGAGCGCTATCTGAAGAAAAACGTTGTCTCTATGACAACTGAAGAACTTGTCACTATTCAGACTGAGATTAAGAAACTCAGTGATGACTTTGACGCATATCGCGCTGATTGGCTTGGAGCCAAGGTTCGTTTTGTGAAACTTGCGGATAACTTCACTTCCAATGTTGCAGCCCCAACGCAACAGGAAATTCCTCAGGCTGAAGCATCTGCTCAGCCTACTGAAGAAAATGCCAGCACCGCTGATGACAATCAGGCTGCTGAAGATAATGTGAGTTCCAGGGCTGATGACTGCATTCCAGCCGCTGAAGAAATTGCCAGGGCACCCACTAGTGGTGTGCCTGAAGAAACTGAAGAACTCAGGGCAACTGCATCAGTTGTGCCTGAAGAAAATCAACCAGATTCCTCAGCTGCTCCTGCACCAACTTCAACTCCAATCCTTCCATCTGCATCAGATGTGAAGAAGACCAAGGCTGCAGAGCGTGCTGCAGTGAAGAAAAGGAAAGCATCAGCTGCTTCAGATTCTTCAGCTCCGAAGAAAATGAAGCCTATGACAAGTTCATTTGCAAATCCGATTGATGTTGTTCCCATCTCAACCAGGCCATCAAAGGACCTTGTTCCTTTTGATGAAGAATATGTGATCCCCAGCGGATCTGATGAAGAAACTCCTTCTGCTGCTTCGTCTGAACCGTTGGATGAAGAAATTGAAGTGGATGCGATCCCTTCAACACCTATCATCTCCTCGCCTATGCCTCAGTTCACAGCTGAAGAGGCTGGCGTTGAAGAAATGGAAGATGAAGATGTGGACATTGGCTGCTCCACACCCGTAATCAGTGATGAATTCTGGGAAAGTCAGCATCCAAACTCTCCAATGTTCACCCCTCTACAGCAAATTCCTCAGTCCCCCACACAAACTGTTCACATGGGCTCTGAAGAAACTCATCCCACTGCATCTGTCCATGAGGAAATTCCAGCCACTAGCGCTGAAGAAACTGCTGCTGCTGAACAACCAACGACGCAGACTGCCACTGAGGAGGAACCAGAAATTCCTCAGCCTGAAGAACCTGCGATTGAGATTCCTGAGGTCGTGATGCAACTCACTGATACTCCTCTGCCGAAGCCAAAGGATCCATTCTCACGCAAGCAAAAGTTCAAGGCTGATGATTTCTTTGGTGAGCACGTATTCTTCGAAGATTACAACCCATATGACTCTGCTCGCATTAGGAAGAGGCGTTTCTGGACTGCTAGTCAAGCCAATTTCTATTCCTCAGTGTTGTTCAACAAGGAGAAGATCTTCTACCATGAGCATATTCCTCACGTGGATATGGAATCTCTGCCGTGCTTCGCACCAGTCCTCAGTGTTCTTCACGACGCTGGACTGCTCAACTTTTGCTCTGACATCTGCGATTGGAATGAAGAACTGATTCTTCAATTCTATGCAACGCTACACATCACCGGAGATGCTGAAGATGTGAATTCATGGGTGCTGGACTGGATGTCTGAAAACACTCACTACACTGCACCAGCCTCTGAATTGCTTCGTGCTCTACCACTCAGTCCTCCCCTTGAAGAAGCTCGCTGCATCTACAGTGAACCTGAGCTCACACATCATTACA
Organism: Triticum aestivum; assembly: GCF_018294505.1. NCBI lineage: Eukaryota > Viridiplantae > Streptophyta > Magnoliopsida > Poales > Poaceae > Triticum > Triticum aestivum. The sequence goes on along the minus strand of NC_057806.1, from coordinate 359,536,576 downwards.
TGCAGGTGCTGATGAAACCTTTGAAGCCAGGTCAAGCACCAAGAACCAAATTCCTCGTGAAGGAATTGTTGTACGTGCCCAGAACTGTCTATCGTATTCTTACGAGGACAATCAGTCCTATCAAAGGCCACGACTCATCTGATGAGGAAATTGTTGGCATCATGAAGAATCTGGTATTCAACATCGTTCATGGCATTCCTGTCAATTATCACGATTTCTTCATGAGGACTATGGCCAATGTTGCACTGTCTCCGTTTGAGCTGAAGCCTTATGCACCTTGGATTATGAGATTCCTCAGGACAAGGTCTTCACTCAACTACAAAGCTGATTTCCAGAATCACCTCAGCTACTTGCCCCCAATTGAAGTCCTCAAGCAGACATATTCCTCAGTTGATGGAAAGGGCAAGGCACCAGCTGTAATAGATGAAGGCATTCGTCCATTGGATGGTCAGTTTCGCAAAGCTGCATCTTATTCCACCAATGATGACTCTGCCACACATGACTCTGCCAATGCACCTAAGTCCACTCCTCAAGCCACTGCTCCGCGCGTGATGACTGACCGTGAACTTCTGCTTAGTCTTCACCAGAAGGTGGATCGAAATCACAAATGGGTTAAGCGTCAGTTTGGTTCACTTCTTCACAACATGACTGCCACACACAATGCAGTGAAGAAAAACCACTACTACCTCCATCAAGTCTTCGGTCGCACCTGGGCAATCCTGTCACATCTGTATGGTGAAGAAGATCTGAAGAACATGGGTCTCAAAGAAGATTTTGACTGGTCTGCACCTCCACCGAAGAAATTCAAGAAGGTCCAGGTTCCTTCTCTGGTGGCCAGCTCATATTCTTCATCGCGCGACACTGATGAACATGAAGATTTGGACGACACTGCGGCAGGCCCTACATCAACAAACGACCCCAACAACGCTGGCGCTCCTTCATCAACATGATTATCTTCAGGGGCGTTAGTCCTCATTTTCGATCCTTTTGGTCATTCGATGACAAAGGGGGAGAAATATGAGTTAGTCTTCAAGCGGGTCTACTATATGGGCGTTTTTTTTGCTAAGTTACAACTCTCGTTCTTCTGAAACTTTATTGGATCGAGTTGTAATCTTAAACCCGATGGTGCTCTGATACTTTTGATGCACTGTGCTCTGATACTTTTGATGCACTATTCTGCATGCTTATTCCTCGTTAATATTATTGCACGCATGCTGAATTTCATCAGGCACCATATTTCATCATGCATTTCAAATTCTTCATATTATATGTTAAATGCGTGTATGAATTACAAGATATAGGGGGAGATCTCCATGATTCAACTCTTCAAGTGTGCATTGCTTCAAAAGCAAATTCCTCACTATGCACATCTTCAGGGGGAGTTCTTCTATATCTTGCAATCAAATTCCTCAATATCAGTAGTTACACTTCATATGTTTATCCCCGTTGAAAACTTAACCTATATTGTCATCAATCACCAAAAAGGGGGAGATTGTAAGTGCATCTAGTGCCCCTTAGTGATTTTGGTGTATTGAAGACTTATAGGTTAAGGGACTAATGCGTTTGTGAGTGTACACAGGTCTATAAGTCTATGAGGAGTTTGATATTTACAGGAAAAGTCGACCCCTAAAAATGAATATCTTCGACTGAAGATTTTGGTATTTCTGAAGACTTTCATGAAGACTTTGAAAGTGAAGAAATTGGTGTGTCCGTGAAGACTTGATATTCATGCGAGGAATATGAAGCTTGAAGACTTTCGTTTTCATAGTTTTGTTTTTCTCTTTCTTGAGTCATAGGAAACACCGTACTGTTAAAGGGGGTCGAGGAAATACTAAGGAAAAATTTCCATGTGATGCTCAACTCAAAATCCTACACCTACCAATCCCTTCGAGTGAAGCCATTGGAAATCTCATACAGTTCAGTCAATTTCTTCAGTGACAGAGACGAAGTTCTTCTGGTCTCTGAGGAATTTGTCCTGACTGAGGAGTTAGGAATTCGCCAGTGCGGATTGCCTACACAGTGAGGAACATGATAGCCCTGAGGATTTTGCTACTCAAAATTCCGACCGTTGCTGTGCTATGCGCCAGCTGTCCCAAAATATCTATCCACCTAACGGTCATATCATTGAAGGGCATTTATGTCTTATCATGTCGGGCTGCTCCCTAGGCTATAAATAGCCGCCCCCTACAACCACTAGCTGGTTGGCTGCTCCGAGAGAAACTGACACTTGTCATTTGAGAGCAACCCATCCTCCGAGGACTTTGAGCGAAAATCATCAAGTGAGGAAAAACCAAAAACCCAAAACCCAAACACCTACAAACCCCAAGTGATTGAGCATCACTGAAGAGATTGATCCTGAGTGGATCCGACGCTTGTTACCTTTGAAGACTGTGCTTCTTCCAGACGGTTAGGCGTCATGGTCTAGAGCATCCAAGAGGAATTGTGGATCGCCGGGTGACCAAGTTTGTGAAGGTTTGGAAGTCGCCTGAAGACTTACCACGAGTGATTGGACGAGGTCTGTGTGACCTTAGTTCAAGGAGAATACGGTGAGGACTGGGTGTCTTGGACTAAGTGTCCTTGACTGGGTGTCTGGGACTGTGTGTCCTCGGGTTTAAATACTCAGCCGCTCCAACCAGACGTACAACTGAGACAGCAGTTGGAACTGGTCTACCAAATCATTGTCTTCACCAAGCTTACTGGTTCTATTCCCTCAACTCTTTCATTTCCTCATAACTGTGTTGTGTGTTTGTTCATATCTGTGTTTGAAGACTTTGACTGAAGACTTTCTCAAATTTCCTCAGTTCAATTTCTTCAGTATGTTTGTCTTCATCCTGTGTTATCCTGTGATTACGCTTCCTGTACTCTGTGCCTGTCTTCATTTCATCATGATGACTATGCTTGTATTATGTTATGTTTACTTCTGAGTACTTATTCTGCTGCTAGTAGTTCTTCGCTAAGGAATTTCCTCACCGGCAAATTCCTCAGTGAAGAATTTCATAAAAATCGCCTATTCACCCCCCCTCTAGTCGATATAACGCACTTTCAAGGATGAACTAATACAGTGGTTGAACGGCCTCAGGAGGTGAGGTGTTCTTGAGCTCGATGAGCTAGAGAGGTGGTCAAGGTGGAATGGATATGTCCCCTTCTATGGTGGTGGCTTAGTCCTATTTATAGTTGCCTTGGTCCTCTTCCCAAATGTAGGTGGGAAGGGATCCCACAACGGCCAATTTTGAAGGGAGACAACTAGTACAAGTTCTCCTGACAAAAGTAGTATTCGCCTGCAAAGGCTCTGGTGGTGACGTTGTAGTGGGCTCCGCGATGACCTTGGATATCATGATGCCTATATTCATAATCATTACCTTGGATATCGTCATAACTTTGCGCTTTTCTATCAATTGCTCGACAGTAATTTGTTCACCCACCGTATTATTTTCCTACAATAGAGAAGCCTCTAGTGAAACCTATGCCCCCCGAATCTATTTTCCATCATATATTTTCAGATCTATAAACTAAAAACCCAAAAATATCTCGCTACAATTTATTTACTTTTATTTTGTTTTTTGTTTTAGTAATATTTTATATCTATCTCTATTAGATGTCACATTTGCAAGTGATCGTGAAGGGATTGACAACCCCTTTATCGCATTGGGTGCAAGTGTTTGATTGTTTGTGCAGGTGCATAGATTGGGGACTTCATTGTATCTCCTACTGGATTGATATCTTGGTTCTTAACTGAGGGAAATACTTATCTCTACTTTGCTGCACCACCCTTTCCTCTTCAAGGAAAAAACCAACGCAAGCTCAAGAAGTAGCACCATGTCAAAGATATAGGACGGCTGGCCTACTAGAATTTGAGAGGGGAGAGGTGTAGTTTGTCTCTATGGCATGTATACCTACCTACAGCGTTTGACTATCAGTGTGGGGGGCAGAGACCTAACTATAGAGGTAGAATGACTGGTATATGTCTGGAGAGGAGAGACCTACCTATGTATTAAGGGAGATCGATCGGCATCCATGCATATGTGTAGGAGAGGAATAAGGTTGGGAGAGAGATAGAGTTACACTACTAGGGAAAAGCCTAGTAGTAGCGGGGGTATTTGATCTATCGATAGCGCGGGGTCCCGCACTACTGATACGGCGCTACAGCTAACATGTATCAGTAGAGTGTGTTGCCCCACGCTACTGCTATACATGGCTAGCAGTAGCGAGCTTTAGTTCGACGCGCTACTGCTAATAGCTGCAACGCTTTTAACTTGGACGCGCTACTGGTAAGAGCGCGCTGCTGCTAACTTTATTCCCCTCACTACTGTTAGTTTTATTAGTTTTTGTTTTTTTTTTCTGCATATTTTTTTGTATTTGAACAGGCTTTATACAACAATCTTTAGCATATCATACACATACAAATGTAATCATAGCATCAAATCATGTCATCATCATAATCATCATCCAACACAAAGTGGTCTCTCATCATCATCTCAAAAATAGCGATACAAGTCTCGATTACTTGCAACTACATCGTCATCCATCTAAACAATGATATACGCGAGAAGAGCTATCACTATGAGTGAGAGCGGAACTATGCAGTACATGAGTTCATATCCCTCTCTCGCATTAGCGTGAACCTAAACTAACTACTGGCTGTCGCTCGGAAACCAGAAACCGGTACACCTGGGCCTGACACTCCGGCCACTCGTCGTATACTCATGGCGTTGCACTTCTTCGTCATCGATGATCTATGCACCTGCATCGTCACATGATTCGATGATATGCAACATATATAGTTGAGCAACAGAAAGAGACAGACTAGGATAAAATAGAAGCAACATATCATAAGCATAAATAACAAAGTTCATTGTACCCAAAATGCCCTAACCAGAGTGATCTTCGTTAGTTGAGGAGGACGGTTTAATTACATCACTAATAAAGTTTCATCGTGCATAACTCAAAGTTTCGTCATTCAGAAAGTATGGACTAAACGGACACATTGTCATATATTGACAATCACTCCAACATGTCATTCCATCCATCAAGTCAGGGAGATAGTCCCCGAGCTTAGTGAAAGGCTTCAGGTCGAGACGCTGAGCGGCTACGCGTGTTCGGACGTCTTCCCGTGACATTTGCCATTCCTCATAGAATAGACCTATTTTGTCGAGGACCTCCTTCATGATGACTTGGGCAAGTTCATGCTGGATGTGATAGAACACAGCTCGAAGTCGATGATCTAGGATATCTCCTACGTTATTTGCCCATTGCAGAATATGGGCATCGACGGATTTAGGTGACATGCGAAGGTCCTGCTGATCCCGTTTGTACTCCAACATGTGGTGTAGGACATAGAATCCATCACTAAGAGTATCACTCGGTTGCTGGATGCAGCAGAAGTCGGTCTTATGGCCAAAGGTGGACCCTTGAGGGTGGTCACCGAACCCGTACAAATGGCAACCCTTGGGGGCGGTCACCGAACCTGTACACTTTGGCAACCCTTGGGGGCGGTCACCGAAACCCGTCAAATTGCTCGGGGCGATCTCCACAACCTAATTGGAGACCCCGACGCTTGCCCGGAGCTTTACACCACAATGATTGAGCTTCGAAGACCAACAACCGTCTAGGGTGCCCAAGCACCCAAGAGGAACAAGCTCAAGGGTACCAAGCACCCAAGAGTAATAAGCTTCTCAACTTGTAACTTCCACGTATCACCATGGAGAACTCAAACCGATGCACCAAATGCAATGTCAAGGGCACACGGAGTGCCCAAGTCCTTCTCTCTCAAATCCCACCGAAGCAACTAATGCTAGGGAGGAAAATGAGAGGAAGAACAAGAAAGAGAACACAAAGAACTCCAAGATCTAGATCCAAGGGGTTCCCCTCACATAGAGGAGAAAGTGATTGGTGGAAATGTGGATCTAGATCTCCTCTCTCTTTTCCCTCAAAAACTAGCAAGAAACCATGGAGGAATTGAGAGTTAGCAAGCTTGAAGAAGGTCAACAATGGGGGAAGAACACGAGCTCAAAGGATAAGGTTCATTAGGGAAGAAGACCCCCTTTTATAGGAGGGGGAAAATCCAACCGTTATGTGCTCAACCCGCACACGAGCGGTACTACCGCTCAGGTAGAAGAAACAAGGAAAAGGAGCAACAAAACATGAACCTTGGGGCGGTAGTACCGCAGGAGACAGCGGTACTACCGCTGGGTTAAGCGGTACTACCGCTTCCTTTGGCGGTACTGCCACGCAAAACGAAGGGGAAAGGGAAAGAGGGAACCGGGCGGTACTACCGCGAAGGAAGGGCGGTACTGCCGCTAAGGAGCGGTACTGCCGCACTACTGCCGCAGCGAGGTACCGCACAATCCGACACAGAAAAAGACCCCTCGAATCGACGCGGTAGGGACCTGGTAAGCCAACGGTAGTACTGCTGCGGAGTCACCGCCGGTACTACCGCTGCGGAGCGGTACTGCCTCTTGTGACTCCTCAGCGGTACTACCGCTGGGACCCTGACAAAACCACACTCAAGAAAACCAGAACTGCCATAACTTCTGCATATGAGCTCTGAATTGAGAAAACTCAAGCTTGTTGGAAACAATACAACGAGTAGCATCAAAACAGCGAGAAGAATCGGCAGGGGAGGTATGCCTAACAAAAAGAGGAGTGAAACCTCCAACCGAGAAGAATCGGCAAAACCTCCAACATCGAAAACATCATAGAAGATGCATGTGAACTCCGTTTTCGATGAACTCAAGCTTGTCATCAAGATGACCATAAGCTCTAAGACTCACAAAGAGAACCAAACAAGAACCAAGAAAGATGATGCAAGGATGCAATGGTTTGAGATCTCAACAAATGATATGATCAAGCTACTCATCGAGAGCCCCCCTTGATAGTACGGCAATCGATCCTATAACCCAGTCTCCCAACTACCATCATGAGACCGGTAAAATAGAAAACCTATCAAGGGCAAACCTTTGCCTTGCACATGGTCCACTTGAGCTAGATGATGACGATCTTGACTTCCTCCAGTTGGACCACCTTTCTTGATTGTGTTGGCTCGATGAAGACTAGTTGATTGCTCCCCCATACTCCACTATGGGTGAGCCTTTCTTCCGCACATCTTCACAAGTCCATTGTCACCACAAAGGACGGCAAGCTTCAAGCATTTGATCTCTTCGTGATGCTCCACTTGAACTTGCACCGCAACCTTTCTTGATTGTGTTGAGTCGATGAAGACTAGTTGATTGCTCCCCCATACTCTACTATGGGCGAGCTACTCTTCTGCACATCTTCACAGGTCCATTGTCACCACAAAGGATAACAAGCTTCAAGCATTTGATCTCTTCGTGGTGCTCCACTTGAACTTGCACACCGCAACCTAACCCCACAAAGAACCCTCACAAAGACCATGGGTTAGTACACAAAGCGTAATTGACAAGGCTTACCATACCATGGGATCACTTGATCCCTCTCGGTACATCTTCTATGCTTTGTGAGTTGATCAACTTGATTCACTCTTGACTTAGTCTTGATCAACCTTGAATCTTTCCAACTCTCTTCATTTGGATGATGTCTTGAAGGTAAACATGAATGATCACACAATCTTCTTCTTCAAGACATGCTTGCAATAAGCTAAAGTCTCACATGACCAATCTTTGGATAATTCCTTGAATAACACCTTGGTTGACACAAACTCTCCTTGAAATCAACACATGTACTCCAAGAAAAGCCTATGGACAAAACCTTCAAATATAACTCAAGGCAACCATTAGTCCATAGAGATTGTCATCAATTACCAAAACCAAACATGGGGGCACCGCATGTTCTTTCACTTACAGGGGATGATAAGGCACGAGAATCGTCTCCTTGTCCTTATTGGCGACCATGAAATCAACAATGTAGTCCCATACATATTCACAGTGTTGTGCGCAAACTGCCAAGAAACCCTCATGCATGAAGTACGGGTCAGCGACATAGATATAAGGTATCTGCTCAATCCCGATGATGTAGTTCATGTACAAGGCATAAAGGCGGACAAACATAAAATCCAGCTTCTTCAAGTGAAACATGTCCAAAATGTAATCGAATCGAAGGAAGAACTTGTCTGCGGTGCATGTGTGGACGTACGACCTTTGCCGCGACACGTTAACCACGTAGATTGGGTATCCTGGATTTTCCAAGGCAATGAGGCTTTTCTCTCTCTGCAGCACATCGTCATGAAGTCTCCTTAGATCACCATGTGCGACCTCTAACACTGCCTTAGGTAGGATTGGTTCACCGGCAATATGCCATTTTGCCGCACTGGGGATAGGTATATGGATCATAGAAGCAGCTTTATTTCCTTTCCTCCATCTCTTCCTATGCTTCTTTCCTACTGGAAGTTCGTCTATAATACATTCAGCCTCCGGAGGCGGCAATTCAGGCACCAACTCATGACGCTCAAACCCTGAGTACTCATCATATGCGCTAGTATTGAGATACTGTTGAGTGTCATCGTCATCATCATCTATGGTGACGTCATCAGCGACTAATGGAGCCTCTTCCTCACCCTATTCGCTATCACCCAGCACGATAGCCGACGCTAATTGGGTAGTGGGGTGTTGATGTTCATACCTTATTGAGGCTGCGTGCTCGTGGATGTGCTCCCGGCCGCCTGCAGACAAAGCAGACTCTTTGGCCACAATAGGACCCACCCATTGCAACCACCAAGCCGCCGCAGGGTCTCATTGTCATCCCCCCTTAGTACCGTAGGAGCCAAATTCCCGTGGCCCGATTTGACACTGGCCACGAAAACCTTGAAGACATCAGGGGGGATCGGACGGGTGTGGAACAATGGTTCCTTCGGCTTCATTGTTGTCGCCTTCCCCACGTCCACCTTCTAGTCGCTGATGATGTACAATATGGTGCACGGGGTTACGTCGGCCTGCAAAGACATGTCTGCGACGTGAGACATCTGAAAGGCAATGGAAACAGGAGATTATACATTTACTGAAGAGGGCCGGTGTGATACCAACTTGTCACACCCAATATGCGATACTATCCTAAAGAGACTCGAAGGTCCCACCAAGGATAGAACCTCATATTGACACGCTTTTGCAAGGTGGATATCATTACATCAACATTATATAATAGATGGGGATACATACAAGGCATACAAATGCCGCAAGAATACTTCAACACATCATACATAGAACAACATTCGACTACAGATGAAACACAAACAGAAACTCAAATGACATCCACCCTGCCAGCCCAGGCTGCCGACCAGGAACCAAACCCAAGATCGACGACGAAGAAGAAGAAGAAGAACTCAAAACGGGCAAACATCGTTCTCACGCCATGAACATGACATTACCTGTACCCGCAACTGTTAGTGTAGTAAATTGTGAGCCACGAGGACTCTACAATCCCATTACCATGGGTATCAAGACTAGCAAAGCTTAAAGGGTATGGAAAGGATAAGTGGTGATGTTGCAGTGGCGACTAAGCGAAGTATGGTGGCTAACTCACGAGTACAAGAGTAAGATGAGAATCTACGCCAACAGTCGCAAACTAGTAATTATCAAGAAGTGATCCTGAACTACTTACGTTCAAACATAACCCCACCGTGTTCTCTTCTCGACTCACTCGAAAAGAGACCATCACGGTTACGCATGCGGTTGGTGTATTTTAATTGAGTTACTTCAAGTCCTCTACAACCGGATATTAACAAATTCCCATCTGCCACATAACCATGGGCACGGCTCTCAAAATATTAAACCCTGTAGGGGTGTACCAACTTATCCCATGATAAGCTCACGACCAGCGGAGACAATCCTCCATCGTGGCACAACCGATCAGACTCGGGATCCCGGTGCACAAGACATTTCGACAATGGTAAAACTAATCCAGCAAAGCCTCCCAGCGTGTCAACACCCTGATAGTAGCCGCGCGTATCTCCTCTCAGGCCACGACCGTATGAGCACTACGTACAGCAACTGAATACCCTGGAAGAAGGGGTGGCACCGCAAGTGGCTCTGTTTGGGACCAACACCATCAGCACTGGCCCCGCCCTGTATGTAAAAATCCTCGGGTTCGCAATGCCCTATGCCAATTAATTATTAGGTTCAAGTATTATTATGGCAAATGTTAAAACCATTGTTGGGTCTTTCTGGAAGAGTTTTATTCAAAGCGAAACGTCAATAGGGTCCCATACGCCTCATCGTGTTAGGGACGCAAAATCAAGGAACATAACACCAATATGACGGAAACTAGGGCGGCAAGAGTGGAACAAAATACCAGGCATAAGGCCGAGCCTTCCACCCTTTACCAAGTATATAGATGCATTAATTAAATAAGAGATATTGTGATATCCCATGATATCCATGTCCCAACATTGAACAACCTGCAACTGCACCTGCAACTAGCAACGCTATAAGAGGAGCTGAGCAAAGCGGCAACATAGCCAAACAACGGTTTGCTAGGAAGGGTGAAAAGGTTAGAGGTTATCATGGCAATTTGGGAGGCTCGATAAACAAGTGGTAGGTAGTGTGACATAGCGATAGCATTAAGACAGCTAGCATAGCAAAGATAGTAGTGAGATCCAAGGTGACGGTCATCTTGCCTGAAATCCCGCAAGGAAGAAGAACGAGTCCATGAAGAAGATAAAGCCACGTAGTCGAACGAATCCACACAAACGCAATGAAACAAGAACTACCGAGAAGGAGCACAATGGAAAGAAGCAAACAACATGGTAAACCAACAAGCATAAACATGACATGATGCATATTCAAGTATGATGCATGTCCGGTTTAATGAGGCATGGCATGGCAAGGTGCAACAAACAATACTACAAGTTAAGTGGAGCTCAATATGCAACGAGTTGCATATTGACAAAACACCACATCAATTGTATAGTTCTCTCCCGTTTAATCTACTCAACAAAATTAAATGTTGTTAAACATGGCAAGAGGTGAATCATAAGCAAACTAACTATTTAGTCAAGTTTAAATGAGGCTGAAAATAACAAACAACAATTCCAGAAAATCCCCATGTGCATATTTTGGTTATGGTACAGTTCTTCCCCAAACACAATTTGAAAGTTATTAAAGATGCAAAGTAATGCCACCATGTTAAACTATGCATTTTTCTACCCCATTTACATATAAAGATTATTAATTTGGAGCTACGGTTATTTAGTTATGAATTAATCCATTTAACATGCTATTTATGCAAATTAATGCAAACAACAATTTAAACATTTCAAACATGGATGAAAGTTGGATATTGTGAAACTACATGAACTAGTACATAGCATGTGCCATGCACGTATAGATTTAGTGATTATCGGTGAAAACAATGGAAAAACCTGGATCATATTTGAAAACGAAATTATAAGAGAAAATAATAACTATTTAATTATACTAACACAGATTAAGCTTTTACTTTACTTGGACCGTTGGCAATTATAAGCGTAGCAATCGATGTTAGCAACTCAAAATACTTCAAGCATCTGATTATTCAATTGGAAAAAACCTAGAGTACTGGATCATATTGTGAAAGTTGGATATTGTGAAACTACATGAACTAGTACATAGCACGTGCCATGCACGTATAGATTTAGTGATTATCGGTGAAAACAATGGAAAAACCTGGATCATATTTGAAAACGAAATTATAAGAGAAAATAATAACTATTTAATTATAATAACACAGATTAAGCTTTTACTTTACTTGGCCCGTTGGCAATTGTAAGCGTAGCAATCGATGTTAGCAACTCAAAATACTCCAAGCATCTGATTATTCAATTGGAAAAAACCAAGAGTACTTGTGTTTGTAATCTGATAAGCAGGGGGACACAAAAATCAATTATATGCGTGTGCACGTCTATGAACTTTATTACATGAGAAAAGAAGCTAATCAGTAGTAGTATTAACTATTAAGCATATGATTATCCATACTAAATAAAATCTGTTCAAGTCAACATTTCCCCATACTCGATGTTAGCAACTCAAAATACTCCAAGCATCTGATTATTCAATTGGAAAAAACCAAGAGTACTTGTGTTTGTAATCTGATAAGCAGGGGGACACAAAAATCAATTATATGCGTGCACGTCTATGAACTTTATTACATGAGAAAAGAAGCTAATCAGTAGTAGTATTAACTATTAAGCATATGATTATCCATACTAAATAAAATCTGTTCAAGTCAACATTTCCCCATACTGATGTTGCACTGCTGCATGCGCTTTTTACACACTCTCTCTCTCATCACATGTAGCAGTGCTTGCCCGGTGAAATAGCTTGCTAGTAATAGTACTATAGGGCAGCACTCTATTACGGGAGCCTACCAGAGATTTCTAGGTGGCAGTGGCCAGCGGGAGAACCTTGAACCTTCGTGTACTCTTTGTCATAGTGGAAGTTTGGGCAGCAAAGCGTGTGCCCCACGCGAATCCCAGTGGTCTTGAACCTTCGTGTACTCTTTGTCACAGTGGAAGTCTGGGCAGCAAAGCGTGTGCCCCACGCGAATCCCAGCACCGCGAGCCGTTAGATTATTCTATCCGACGGTGTGTAAGTGGCCACGTAGTTCTTTGTCTAAACCATTTGACTGTGAGCCGTCGGATTTTGAACCAAGGATCTCCTAGATGCCATCGAGCGGGTCAACCAGCTAGGCTAGCACCGTGTTTGTGAAAACAGAGCATGCCACGGAATAAGAACACTCCAAAATGCTAAAGCCTTAGCCATGGAAGCACGGGGATCTCGCTGGCATTGCCAGCGAGCAAACGAGGCGATGCTAGGGGCCGCGGAGCTGTTGCAGGGGTGCGGGTTTGAACAAAGGAGCTGCTGCAGGAAGCAGCCTTGTTTGCATGTGTGTAGGCCGAGCTGCTGCTCGTGGCCATGGCGGCCATGGATGCCCGGTGATGCTTCCCGCGACGGGAGCAAGCAGCGGCTGGAGGTGCAGCAGATCACCGGTGAGGGTGCGGAAACTAACGAGGGTTCCCTGCTGAAGTGCGCGAGCAAGCATGTGCAAGGCGTTGCGTGCGGGAACTCGAGGATGAGCTCGTACTCGTCTCGGTTGCGACAGCGGTAGGAACGGGTCGGGCCACGAGGCGAGGGGCAAGTGGCCGTGGGTGCTGCGAGCGACGCGGTGCGTGGATGCCCGTGTGTGGATACATGCAAAGGTGAGGCGCCCAGAGGCTAGAACACGAGCTTGGGCTCGCTGCCATGGTCGTCCATGGCGGACACAGCCTCGGACACGACGGGATCGGCGGACACAGCGACAAAATAAAACCGGAGAGGGGCTGGGAGGAACAACTGCTCACTGAGGGGGTGCTGCTGAAGTTGTACGAGGTTGGAGGTGAACGGGGATGGTGAGAAGACGCGCTGATCGGGGCGGCGTTCTCATGTCCCTGAAGCAGAGGAAGCAGGGGAGGAAGAGGACGTCGAGGGACTTGGCGATCCTTGGGCGTGGCTTGGCGTCTGAATGGAACCGTGACGGCGTGTCGGTGCTCGGAGGCGCGAGGATGGAGGCCGGTGGAGTTGCTATGCCGGAGGGAAGATCGTGGCCTCGGCGGCCATGGCTCCTCGAAGCAGCGGGGCGGAGCGCGAGTGGGGATTTTGTGGAGAGGCTGCGGCGCAGAGGGAAGAGAGGGAAGGAGAGAAACCCTAGGGTGAGGCCCTGGGCGGCTTTATAGGAGGGGGCCCGGCGTCGGGGCTTGCCCTCATGGCCATGTGTGCTCCTCCTCTATTTTACTGTGAGGGGGATGTGGCGAGAGGAGGAAGAAAAGGGAGAAGGGAACGGTCACTGCAGGTGGGCTCAGCACGGGTGACCAGCGTGGCAAGCTGGAATTACCAGCGGAGGGGGAGAGCTAATTTTTTTAAATAATACATTTTTTTAGTAATTTGCACAAATATTATGCCCAAAAAATTATTTTCAAAAATAATACACCGTCGGCCAGTGGCCGACTGGTCCTAGTCAGCTAGCAGCAGGCCGACTGGGCCTTATCGGCCAACTGCGAGCCGATAGGTGGCTTCTCGGCCAAGCGGAGGCCGACTATTGGCCAGGCCACGTCGGGCGCTGGCTGTCGGCGCGGGCTGGGTCACGGGCGACCCAGTCGGCCAGCTGCCGACCGATCGGCCAGCTGTTGGCCGACAGGGAGTCGGCCCCACAGCGCACGCCTCTTTCTCCTCTCCTTCTTCTTTCCCTTTCTCCCACCGCAAGTTTCTGTCTGTTCTTCCTTCCTCCTCTCTCTTACACGAACTAGCTCCAATTAATACACTAAAATGCCCTGTTTTTTCGCGGATTTGGCACCGTGAATGGGTTCTACATAGTTAGGGGAGCCAAAAGAGACCTCGATCTACTGATGGGGTAGCTTGTGGTGGTCGTGGTGAGCATTTTGTTGGAGCATATTTTCAGCGCATTGGTGGAGGTTGTGGCGGTGGTGGAGGTGGAGGTGGTGGTGGTGAAGCTAGGGCAGTGTGGTGGAGGTGAAGCTCCGGTAGTTTGGTGGAGTTTCCGGCTCCAGTTCCGGTGATTGAAGGCCGCCGTTCGTCGTTCGCACGCACGCTATAAGGGTATATTTGAACAAACATTTTTATTTTCGAAGTTGCATGCAATTATTGTTATTTGCTCCGGTAGTAATGTAAATATATTTAGGTAGTCGTGGTGAGCATTTTATTTCCCGGTACCAGTGTGCAATTATTGTTATTTGCTCCGGTAGTAACCTAAATATATTTAGGTGGTCATGGTGAGCGTTTTATTTCCCGGTTCCGGTGTGCGATTATTGTTATTTGCTCCGGTAGTAAACGTAAATATATTTAGGTAGTCGTGGTGAGCATTTTATTTCCCGGTACCGGTGTGCAATTATTATTATTTGCTCCGGTAGTAACGTAAATATATTTAGGTGGTATACACCAGTCGGCCCACAGCAGGCCAATTAGTCCCTGTCGGCCCGCAGCTGGCCAATTAGTCCCTGTCGGCCCACAACAGGCCAATTAGGCTCTGTCGGCCCACTACTGGCCGACTGGACCTCAACTGGTGACCGACAGGCCAATCGGCCAGCAGCTAGCCGATAGGGACTTAGTCGGCCTGCTGTGGGTCGACTAGGTCCACTCTGCCTGCCGCGGGCCGACGGTGTATTATTTTGGAAAATTATTTTTTGAGCGTAATATTTGTGCAAATTAATAAAAAATGTATTCTTTAAAAAAAATTAGCAGGGGGAGAGAGGTGGCCTGAGGGAGGCGCTGGAGCTGGGTCGGGCTGCTGCGCTGGGCTGACCCTGCTGCTGTTGCTACTCTCTCTTTCTCTCTTTTCCTTTAAGCAATTTCTTCAAACAGAAATGCAACAAAAGGCCAGAGAGTTTTGCAAGGAATTAGGATGAGATAATAATATATCGGGGATTCTGGATTTATGTATCATTTGAATAAATTGCTTTGGGACATTTTTAGAGGTAAAAAAATAATACAAGTTTGAATAAAGTTCAAATTTGGACCATTTTTAACCCAACCAAGACAACTCCAAATAGAATTAAATTTGGCAGGGAGGTAAGTGGCACGGTCTAATATTTGTATGGAAAATATGAACATTAATGAGTAAGGGAAAATGTGGCTCTTACTAAAATGAAAGAAAGAAGAAGGAAGGAGGAGGTGATGATGCATGGGACATATGCATAGGGCAAGCAACATAGGATGGCACAATGCAATATAATGGCAAGAGGCACAATGCAAACACATGGCATAACAAGCGAAATGAGCATGGTCTAAGAAGCAAAGGTTTGACAAGGCACTCAACATGATCATGGCATAAATATATAGGAATGAAATATGCAAAACAATTATGCTAACGCAACAAACATAATAAACACACGTCAACAACTAAAATAAATGGAAGGGCAAGTGAAGCACCGGTCTTGGGGCGTCACAACTCTCCTCCACTTACAAGAGATCTTGACCTGAGATCTAAGGATGGCACTGGGGAGAAACGGAAGAGGAATAGGTAAAATAAAGTTGCTTCTTTGACAAATGAGTGAAACCAATGAACCTTGAGAGGTTAAAAAACTTGAAATAAGAACACAACAAAGTTGAACAGAATTGAGAGCACTCCGTTAGAAAATAGAAACAAGGAACACCATGTGAACCTTGGAGGTTGCAAAGCTATGAATGATGAGCACAATGGACAAGAAGGAATTGAAACCACTCTGGTTGAAACGAGATAAACAAGGAATGAGGAAGAACAAATTCGAACAGCACTCCGGTTGAAAAGAGATGCAAGCCTTGATAAGATGAAAAGAACTCTAAGAGATGACACAACACTCTGGTTTAAATGGTTAAGCGAGGAAAAGAACATGATCTTGGCAAAACGAGATGATGGGACGTAGAGAGCAACATCATAAAACCTCCGGAACAAATGTGAGAATGGGATGAAAAGAACGGAGAAGAAAACAACATGTTCTACCTGAAATGAATTTAAGAGGGCATCCTTAAAAGAAGGATTGAACGGAGTTGTTGGAAGATCAATACGAAAGGATATGATCCTTGTGGGCTTATGGAGACATCTCAAAATTATGAGGTGACAACCAGCCACTACCAAAAGATTGATTAGCTGAGAGGAACGAAGAGATGGGAAAACTTCTTTCTCCACGAGGATAGGAGGAAACTTGGATCATTGATAAACACCATACTAGCAACATTCCTTAGGGAAGGCTTTAAGTGAAATCTATACCAAGATAACTCCAAGGAAGAAAATGATGGGTTTAAATATCTCATTCCTGACAACTTGTGAATCATGAAGCATGAAGGGAAATTGTCAAGAATGAAATAACACCACCTCAAAATATAAGATAGAAAGAATTGCACTTCGGAAGGCAAGATGAAGAAAGCTTGAGCTCCTCCAATATGAATCTTGGCAGACACTTCAGGAATCAATTAAATCTTTGATGAACCACCATGTTGAGCCTTCATGAGAACACCGGTAACAAAAGAGAATGATAGAAAGAAAAGATAAGTTGAAAACACAAGGTGGAGCCTTCCAATGATTTAGATGGAGCTTCACGACGAGATAAATGAGAGAGCTTGGAACTGCGGAAAGAAAATATGAAGCATCTCAAACCGGGAATGTGAGATGATGAACAACTCCGGAAAAAAGATGAAAATCACTTGTAATCAAGAATTTACTCATCATGAACAATCTCCGGAATAAAATAATTGAATCACCATGAGGAAATAAGAATATGATTTATTGTATGCTTATCCTTCATCAAATTAAATTGATGACAAGCAATGGATAGGCATGCTACTTGTTCTTCTTGAAAAGGATTGGCGAGATATAGCGCAAACTTGGGAAAGGCTTGAACAAACCACCGGTAGGATTTTGGAAAGAAATGAATGAATTAATATGATAACAAGGAAACGGAATCTTGAACGAACCACCATAAGAATTGAAAACGATTGAAGAAAAGTGAATGAATCACCGGGAAGAATTAGAAAATAAACAAAGATACTTGAGGAAATTTAGATACAAGAGAATGAAGAGATCACGAACTGACTAGAGAATTCTTCAACGATGCACCGGTAAGATTTGGAGAACGAGAGACGAAAACAGATAATGAATAATTCTGAGATGATGGGATCCGGAGAATCAAACTGAAAAGACTCCTGAATTTCTCTAGATGGGTGAAAAGAATTCTCACAATCAAAAACAATTATGAGAGGATGGCGGCAAGCTTGAACTACGCATCTTCAAGACAACATATATGATTGAAGAGAAACTCTTCTCCGCTCTTCAAATCTAAGAATGACGACTAGAAACACCACCATGAATTGTTGAGGCACTCTAGAATGAATAATAGAAAATTTGAACCAATGATGAAAATAATTTGAAAGCGATCTAGGAGAAGGCATCTGATGATGAAAATTCATTCTTACATCAAACTTTTGAAAAGAATTTGGGAATCACTCCGGATAAATTAGAAGAGTCGGGTAAGATCATGGGAAAAGACCTGTGGGTTAGGGCCCACTCAAAAGAAAACACCATTGAAATGATTTTGAAGAGAGATTGCACCGGTTGAATTAAATGACTTGAATGAGATAACAACCACGAAATAGCTTGAACGGATTATCAACGGAAACGTGAATCTTTTGAGATATCTATAGCACTCCGAATATGAATAGGGAGAGGTGAATGATTGAGAGGTGCACTGGCATAAGAAAGCATATGAAAGGACGAAAGGGTATGGTCAACACCGAAAGCTTGTATTGAATCCACCGGAGAAGAAACAACAGCGAAATATGATGAACTTGAAGAGCATCTTCATGAGAACCACCGGATAAGAACATTGAAGGAAAGAATGAAGAAACTTCACATCCATAAGATGTATACTTGATTAGGAAATCTGAGTCCTTGAAGAAAAGGGTGGGAGGGCGGGTAAAACAAAGACAACTTGGGACGGATGGAACAAACACCGTTGAGAAAACTTAGAATTGATCTTGCGGATGTTGAAAATGATTGGATCCACCTGAAGATGAGCACGTCGGATGGAAAAGAATTGGCATGACCAATCGGCATGAATAAAAGGATAATCGATTAGCGACTTCAGACTCCGTGAACAAAACAGCGGGAGGATGGGAAAGAAAATAAATAGGGATGGGGAAACAACACCATTTTAGAAGATGAGAGTTGATCTTACAAGGATGAACTGGATGGAATAACTTGAAGATGAAAGCACTGGTTGAAAAGGATTGACAAGACAATCTCGAAATCAAGAAGGATTAGTATTCACATAGAAGTATGAGAACATCACTTAGGAAAGGTATGGAATCAACACTTGACATTGAAGCAACTCGAATACCACAACTCAAAACAAAACAAAGGATTTGGCTTGTGGAATAAGCCGGAACAAACATAGGATAGACCCCATATCGTATCATGTGTCTGTTGGAAAGATATCCTACGTGATACCTGAATTCCCACCTAAAACTCCTAAAATTTTCTGGTTATGCAATTTGGTGTTGGGGATATAGGGAGACACAATATATATCACACAACTAACAAGCCCTGCGCTCCAACTGTATCGATCCGTCAACACATAACCAAGAAAACTCCGGAAATTGTGTACCTCGACCTTCGAAAAGCATCCAATATATGAGTTGTGGCAATACTCCCGAACTCCCGCCCCAGTACTGCGTGGCATCGAGGTTATCTCACCACTAACTGCATATAAAAGATTTTCGGTGTTGGCAAAAGCTCGGGTATACTGGAACTGCAACGATAAAATTGTGATGACAACACCTCGGAGCTCAACTCCCCGGGACACTGCCACAACCCCTAAATGACAGGAGGCATCAAGAAAAATTATCGAAAGACTCCAAGATACCCGCGTGATCCTAAATTTTTTTTAGTGAAAATGAGGAGAGAAAAGTCAAAACATCTACGTCAGGAGACCTCACTAGAGAGATGAAGGGGGCTGAGGAGTAAAAATAATCCTACTCTTCGATATATATATTCCTAAGACTCAAAATTTTTTGTTCTAGACTCAACAACGCCAGCAATCAATCAAGGGGCTCCTATGGTCGGTTGTGGCTCTGATACGAACTTGGCACGCCCAATATGCGATACTATCCTAAAGAGACTCGAAGGTCCCACCAAGGATAGAACTGCGTATTGACACGCTTTTGCAAGGTGGATATCATTACATCAACAATACATACAAGGCATACAAATGCCGCAAGAATACATCAACACATCATACATAGAACAACATCCGACTACGGATGAAACACAAACAGAAACTCAAACGACATCCACCCTGCTAGCCCTGGCTGCCGACCTGGAACCTAACCCAAGATCGACGAAGAAGAAGAACTCAAAACGGGTAAACATCGCTCTCGCGCCATGAACATCACATTACTTGTACCTGGAACTGTTGGTGTAGTAAATTGTGAGCCACGAGGACTCAGCAATCCCATTACCATGAGTATCAAGACTAGCAAAGCTTAAAGGGTATGGAAAGGATAAGTGGTGAGGTTGCAGCAGCGACTAAGCAAAGTATGGTGGCTAACTCACGAGTACAAGAGTAAGATGAGAATCTACGCCAACGGTCGCAAACTAGTCATGATCAAGAAGTGATACTGAAGTACTTACATTCAAACATAACCCCACCATGTTCTCTTCTCAGCTCACTTGAAAAGAGACCGTCATGGTTACGCACGCGATTGGTGTATTTTAATTGAGTCTACTTCAAGTCCTCTACAACTGGATATTAACAAATTCCCATCTGCCACATAACCGCGGGCACAGCTTTCGAAAGATTAAACCCTACAAGGGTGTCCCAACTTAGCCCATGATAAGCTCACGATCCACGGAGACAATCCTCCATCGCAGGACAACCGATCAGACTTGGGATCCCGGTGCACAAGACATTTCGACAATTGTAAAACTAATCCAGCAATGCCTCCCAGCGTGTCGACACCCTGATAGTAGCCGCGCGTATCTCGTCTCAGGCCATGACCGGATGAGCACTACGTACAACAACCTAAAACCCCAGAAGAAGGGGTGGCACCGCAAGTGGCTCTGTTTGGGACCAACACCATCAGCACTAGCGCCGCCCTGTATGTAAAAATCCTTGGGTTCGCGACGCCCTATGCCAATTAATTATTAGGTTCAAGTATTATTATGGAAAATGTTAAAACCAATTTTGGGCCTTGCTGGAAGAGTTTTATTCAAAGCAAAACGTCAAGAGGGTCCCATACCCCTCATCATGTTAGGGACGCAAAATCAAGGAACATAACACCGGTATGATGGAAACTAGGGCGGCAAGAGTGGAACAAAACACCAGGCATAAGGCCGAGCCTTCCACCCTTTACCAAGTATATAGATGCATTAATTAAATAAGAGATATTGTGATATCTCATGATATCCATGTCCCAACATGGAACAACCTACAACTGCACCTGCAACTAGCAACGCTATAAGAGGGGCTGAGCAAAGCGGTAACATAGCCAAACAACAGTTTGCTAGGAAGGGTGAAAAAGGTTAGAGGTTATCATGGCAATTTGGGAGGCTCGATAAACAAGTGGTAGGTAGCGCGACATAGCGATAGCATCGAGACAACTTGTTGGGGAACGCAGTAATTCAAAAAAAAAATCCTACGCACATGCAAGATCATGGTGATGCATAGTGCTACCTCTTGAGCATCCGTTGGTTTTCTCTTGAAGAGGAAAGGGTGATGCAGCAAAGTAGCATAAGTATTTCCCTCAGTTTTTGAGAACCAAGGTATAAATTCAGTAGGAGGTAACACGCAAGTCCCTAGTACCTGCACAAAAAAACAAGAACTTCGCAACCAAAGCGATAAAGGGGTTGTCAATCCCTTCACGGTCACTTACAAAAGTGAGATCTGATAGAGATAATAAGATAAATATTTTTGGTATTTTTATTGTATAGATTGGAAAATAAAGACTGCAAAATAAACAATGAGAGAAATAGCAAGTTGATAGGAAAATAATATGATGGAAGATAGACCCGGGGGCCATAGGTTTCACTAGTGGCTTCTCTCAAGATAGCAAATTCTACGGTGGGTGAACAAATTACTGTCGAGCAATTGATAGAAAGCACATAGTTATGAGAATATCTAGGCATGATCATGTATATAGGCATCACGTCCATGACAAGTAGACCGAAATGATTCTGCATCTACTACTATTACTCCACACATCAACCGCTATCCAACATGCATCTAGAGTATTAAGTTCATAAGAACAGAGTAACGCATTAGGCAAGATGACATGATGTAGAGGGACAAACTCAAGCAATATGATATAAACCCCATCTTTTTATCCTCGATGGCAACAATACAATATGTGCCTTGCTACGCCTGCTGTCACTGGGAAAGGACACCGCAAGATTGAACCCAAAGCTAAGCACTTCTCCCGTTGCAAGAAAGATCAATCTAGTAGGCCAAACCAAACTGATAATTCGAAGAGACTTGCAAATATATTAAATCATGCAAAAAAGAATTCAGAGAAGAATAAAATATTTTTCATAGATAATCTTGATCATAAACCCACAATTCATCGGATCTCGACAAACACACCGCAAAAAGAATTACATCGAATAGATCTCCAAGAAAATCGAGGAGAACTTTGTATTGAGATCCAAAGAGAGAGAAGAAGCCATCTAGCTAATAACTATGGACCCGAAGGTCTGCAGTAAACTACTCACACATCATCGGAGAGGCAATGGTGTTGATGTAGAAGCCCTCCATGATCGATTCCCCCTCCGGCGAAGCACCGGAAAAGGCTCCAAAATGGGATCTCACGGGTACAGAAGGTTGCGGCGGTGGAAATAGGGTTTCCTCATGCTCTCGAATGTTTTCAAGGTATATGGGTATATATAGGAGGAAGAAGTAGGTCAGTGGAGCTGCGAGGGGGCCACGAGGGTGGGGGGCATGCCCTCCTGCCTCATGGCCTCCTCGCTTCTTTCTTGACATCCACTCCAAGTCTCCTGGATCACGTTTGTTCCAAAAATAACTCTCCCGAAGGTTTCAATCTGTTTGGATTCCGTTTGATATTCCTTTTCTGTGAAACACTGAAATAGGCAAAAAAAACAGCAATTTGCACTGGGCCTTTGGTTAGCAGGTTAGTCCCAAAAATAATATAAAAAGGTATATTAAAGCCTTTGGTTAGTAGGTTAGCAATTTGCACTCGTTGTTTCGAGCAAGCCATGGATTGATGCTTCTTGGTGGAGGGCGAGTATAAACTTTACCATTCTGTTTGGGAACCGCCTATAATGTGTGTAGCATGGAAGATACCGAGAACTCTCGGTTGTTATGTTGACAATGAAAGTATACCGCTCAAAATATTATTCATATCTATTTCAGAACCGAGCTCTGGCACCTCTACAAATCCCTGCTTCCCTCTGCGAAGGGCCTATCTATTTACTTTTATGTTGATTCATCACCCTCTTATTAAAAAGCACTAGTTGGAGAGCACCGCTGTCATTTGCATCCATTACTGTTAGTTTACATTCAATATGACTTGACTGGATCTCTTTTACCATGAATTACAATGTCTAGTCAGTCCTTGATCTTTAAAGGTGCTCTGCATTTATGTTTTGGGTCTCAGAAAGGGCTAGCGAGATACCATCTTGTCATATCATATCATGATTGTTTTGAGAAAGTGTTGTCATCCGAGATTTATTATTATTGCTCGCTAGTTGATTGTGTCATTGATATGAGTAAACATGAGACCTAAATGTTATTGTGAATATGGTTAGTTCATAATCTTTGCTAAAAACCTGAATGCTGGCTTTACATATTTACAACAAGAAGAGCAAACAGAGTTTGTAAAAGTTTTTCTTTATCACTTTCAGTTTATCAACTGAATTGATTGAGTACAATCAAAGGTTTAAGCTTGGGGGAGTTGATACATCTCCGTCGTATCTACTTTTCCAAACAGTTTTGCCCTTGTTTTGGACTCTAACTTGCATGATTTGAATGGAACTAACCCGAACTGACGTTGTTTTCAGCAGAATTGCCATGGTGTTATTTTTGTGCAGAAATAAAAGTTCTCGGAATGACCTAAAAATCAACGGAGCATTATTTTGGAATATATAAAAAATACTGGAAGAAAGATCCACGTCAGGGGGGCCTCCACCTGTCCACGAGGGTGGGGGCCGCACCCTACCCCCCTGGGCATGCCCCCTGCCTCGTGGGCCCCCTAAAGCTCCACCGACCTCAACCCTGACTCTATATATTCACTTTCGGGGAGAAAAAACCAGAGAGAAGAATTCATCACGTTTTACGATACAGAGCTGCCGCCAAGCCCTAAACTCTCTCAGGAGGGCTGATCTGGAGTCCGTTCGGGGCTCCGGAGAGGGGAATCCGTCGCCATCGTCATCATCAACCTTCCTCCATCACCAATTTCATGATTCTCACCGCCATGTGTGAGTAATTCCATCGTAGGCTTGCTGGACGGTGATGGGTTGGATGAGATTTATCATGTAATCGAGTTAGTTTTGTTAGGGTTTGATCCCTAGTATCCACTATGTTCTGAGATTGATATTGCTATGACTTTGCTATGCTTAATGCTTGTCACTAGGGCCTGAGTGCCATGATTTCAGATCTAAACCTATTATGTTTTCATCAATATATGAGAGTTCTTGATCCTATCTTGCAAGTCTATAGTCACCTACTATGTGTTATGATCCAGCACCCCCGAAGTGACAATAATCGGGACCTCTCCCGGTGATGACCGTAATTTGAGGAGTTCATGTATTCACTATGTGTTAATGCTTTGGTCCGGTACTCTATTAAACGGAGGCCTTAATATCCCTTAGTTTCCAATAGGACCCCGCTGCCACGGGAGGGTAGGACAAAATATGTCATGCAAGTTCTTTTCCATAAGCACGTATGACTATATTCGGAATATATGCCTACATTACATTGATGAACTGGAGCTAGTTCTGTGTCACCCTAGGTTATGACTGTTACATGATCGATCACATCTGGCATAATTCTCCATCACCGATCCAATGCCTACAAGCTTTTCATATATTATTCTTCACTTATTTACTTTTCCATTACTACTGTTACCATCACTATAAAACCCAAAAATATTACTTTTGCTACCGTTACCTTTTGCCATCATTACCACTACTATCATATTACTTTTCTACTAAATACCTTGCTGCAGATATTAAGTTTCCAGGTGTGGTTGAATTGACAACTCAGCTGCTAATACTTGAGAATTTTCTTTGGCTCCCCTTGTGTCGAATCAATAAATTTGGGTTGAATACTCTACCCTCGAAAACTGTTGCAATCCCCTATACTTGTGGGTTATCAAGAACATTTTCTGGCGCCATTGCCGGGGAGCATATCTCTATTCTTTGAGTCACTTGGGATTTATATCTGCTTATCATTATGAAGAATTTGAAAGATCCAAGAACCAAGATCTATCCCTCAACTACGAGGGGAGGTAAGGAACTGCCATCTAGCTCTGCACTTGATTCACCTTCTGTTTTGAGTAAGCTTGCGACACCTAAACCTGCTTCTGCTATTCATTCTGATATGTCGCATGTTATTGATGATGCCACTTCTGCTATGCATGATACTTATGATGAAAGTACTTCTATTCTTGATACTACTGTGCCACTTGGTGAATTTCTTGATGAACAACTTGCTAGGGCTAGAGAGAATTAAATTATTGAAACTGATAATATTAATGAAAGTGATGATGAAGATTCTCCCCCCTAGATATGAATTGCCTGTTGTTCCTGAGGGTTATGTTATGGATGAAGAAACTGATAGAGACTTTCTTGCTTGCAATGATAGAAGTGATCTTAAGAAACTATTAGCTAAGCTGAAACAAAAAACTTTGAATGCTAGAATGAAATATGATCCTGCTTATGTTACTTCACCTATCTTTGTTACTGATAAGGATTATGATTTCTCTGTTGATCCCGAGTTAATTACTTTGGTTGAATCCGATCCTTTTATGGCTATGAATCTGAAACTGTTGTGGCACATCTTACTAAATTAAATGATATAGCTACCCTGTTCACTAATGATGAGAAACTTGCTATTATTATATACTTAAATTATTTCCGTTCTCATTAAAGGGTGATGCTAAGATATGGTTTAATTCTCTTGATCCTGGTTGTGTGCGTAGTCCCCAGGATATGATTTACTACTTCTCTACTAAATATTTCCCCGCTCATAAGAAACAAGCTGCTTTAAGGGAAATATATAATTTTGTGCAAATTCAAGAAGAGAGTCTCCCACAAGCTTGGGGAGGCTTCTCCAGTTACTTAATGCTTTGCCTGATCATCCTCTCAAGAAAAATGAAATACTTGATATCTTTTATAATGGACTAACCGATGCTTCCAGAGATTACCTGGATAGTTGTGCTGGTTGTGTTTTTAGGGAAGAACTGTTGATCAAGCTGAAATTCTGTTGAATAATATGTTGACTAAAGAAAATAATTGGACACTTCCTGAACCAACTCCTAAGCCAACTCCGAAGAAAAGGGGTATTCTATTTCTCAGTCCTGAAGATATGAAAGAGGCAAAGAAATCTATGGAAGAAAAAGGTATAAAAGCTGAAGATGTTAAGAATTTACCACATGTTGAAGAAATACATGGTCTTAATTCATCACCTATTGAATAAACACATGGTCTCGATAACCCAACACAGGTAGTAAAGGTAAATTCTCTCTATAGATATGATAAAGCTAAAATCCCTCCTGCTAAGTTTGCTAGCCAATGTTTGGATGACTTTGATAACTTTATGGTTAAGCAAGAAGATTTTAATGCTTATGTTGGTAGACAATTGAAACATAATGCTTGCATGATTGAACACTTGAGTGATTATATGGCTAATGTTAAAGGTGAACTTAAACTTATTAGTAAACATGCTTCTATGGTTACCACTCAAGTAGAAGAAGTACTTAAAGCTCATAATGATTTGCTCAATGAATTAAATAGTAAGAAGAATGAAAATGCTATTAGAGTTATGACTAGAGGTGGTAAAATGACTCAGGAGCCTTTATATCCTGAGGGCCACCCTAAGAGAATTGAGCAAGATTCTCAAAGAACTACTATAGATGCACCTAGTCCTTCTAAAAGGAAGAAAAATAAAAGTGATAGGACTTTGCATGCTTCTAGTGAACCTGTTGTAGACAGACATGAGAATCCCAATGATATTTATATTTCTGATGCTGAAACACAATCTGGTAATGAACATGAACCTAGTGATAATGTTAATGATGATGTTCATATTGATGCTCAACCTAGTAATGACAATGATGTAGAGATTGAACCTGTTGTTGATCTTGATAACCCACAATCAAGGAATCAACATTATGATAAGAGAGACTTTGTTGCTAGGAAGTACGGTAAAGAAAGAGAACCATGGGTTCAGAAACCTAAGCCTTTTCCTCCTAAGCCATCCAAGAAAAAGGATGATGAGGATTTTGAGCACTTTGCTGAAATGATTAGACCTATCTTTTTGCGTATGTGTTTGACTGATATGCTTAAAATGAATCCTTGTGCTAAATACATGAAGGAAATTGTTACTAATAAGAGAAAGATACCGAAAGCTGAAATTTCCACCATGCTTGATAATTATACTTTTAAGGGTGGAATACCAAAGAAACTTAGAGATCCAAGAGTACCAACTATACCATGCTCCATTAAAAGAAACTATGTTAAAACTACTTTATGTGATCTTGGAGCCGGTGTTAGTGTTATGCCTATCTCTTTATATCGTAGACTTGATTTGAATAAGTTGACACCTACTGAAATATCTTTGCAAATGGCTGACAAATCAACTGCTATACATGTCAGTATTTGTGAGGATGTGCCTGTTGTGGTTGCAAATGTTACTATTTTAACGGACTTTGTTATTCTTGATATTCCCGAGGACGATAGTATGTCTATTATTCTTGGAAGACCCTTTTTGAATACTGCAGGGGCTGTTATTAATTTCACCAAAGGCAATGTCACTTTTCATGTTAATGGTAATGAGCATACTATACACTTTCCGAGGAAACAACCTCAAGTCCATAGTATCAATTCTATTGGAAAAATTTCAACAATTACTATTGGAGGTTTTGAATTTCCTCTTCCTACTGTCAGGAAGAAATATAATATTCTTATTGTTGGGGACATGCATATCCCCGTTGAGGTAACCTAGTGTTATTCAAAAATTCTCCGGTTTCATGTTATTCGGAATGAGTTTGTTAACAAGACTTGATCAACCTTGTTAGTGGATTCCTTTTGATGAGCATGAGATGGATGAATTTAGAAAACACAACTCTCTGTACCCTCTTTTTACTTTCTGTTATCTATATTAAATAAAGCAAAAATAGTATTTTCTGTCTGTTTTCTGAATTATCCATGCAATAAAAAAATACCCCGAAAATAAAAGTTCTCCAAATGCCCTGAGAATTAAATATGATTTTTTCTAGAATATTTGAGAATAGCTGGCACTGAGAACACAACAAAGGGAGCAAGCACCTAGTCACGAGGGTGGAGGGCGCACCCCCTGCCTCGTGGGCCCATGGTGGCTCCCCTCCACTTATTCCAGCTACCACACACTCCTTCCTCCCAAAAACAGCACTAGCCAGTTCAAACCCGAGTCCAAGCTCATTTTGCTGCCATTTTCGATCTCCTTGCTCAAAGCTCCATTCACAAAACTGCTTTGGGGGATTGTTCTTTGGTATGTGACTCCTCCAATGGTCCAATTAGTTTTTGTTCTAGTGCTTTGTTCATTGCAAATTTTTGCTGCTTAGGTGACCCTGTTCTTGAGCTTGCATGTCAAATTTATGTGGTCAAAAGTAGTTTTGATGCATGATATTGCCTCTAGGCACTTGTAGGAGTAGTTGCTATCAATATTGTTGAGTTTGGTTCACTTTTATTTTGAAGTTACTAAAAAATTCAGAAATTTTCAGAAAAAGATGAAGAGATTTTTGAGGGGCTCATCAATTCGAAGCTCGAAGGATAAACAAAGTGAAGAGAACAAGAAGCCCAAGTATAATCTCCCTCGCACCGCGGAGGTTCGGCCTTGTGATGATTTCTTGAGAGCAGCCGGGATTTATGATGATTTCTATGAATTGGTTGAGAATGCAGGCCTCACCGCCTTCCTCCACGACCAATGCAAACAGTATCTCTTACTCACCAATATCTTTGTGCAAAACTTTCATTTCCATGCTAGGAGCTCACCACCTACGGTTGAATTTTATTTATATGATGAGCATAAGAAGATGTCACTTCATGATTTTTGTCAGGTTTGTTTGATCCCTTTTGAGGGTGTGTAGAGGAACCACATCGTGATGATGTGGAAGGCTTTATTGATACAATTGATGTAGGGGAAACGAGGAAAGTTTCCGATGCAAGAATTACTAGCATATATTTTCCTGTTTTACGTTACTTTGCATTATTTGCTAGTAGATGCTTAATTGGTCGCGGAAACTGTGGCAACCTTAGTGCCCCTGATATTGTTATTTTGTGCCATGCCTTGTTCCATGATGACACATTTAGTATGGGCGCTATTGTTGCAAAGCGGTTAAATCTTAACCGTTCTAAAGGCCCCGTCCTTGGAGGCATCTTCGCCTCGCGCCTCGCTGCTTACTTTAACATACCTATTAGACATTATGAGAAGGAAGAGAAGTTGTTGCCTCCTGTTTTCTAGACTATAAGAGTATGGTAGCACATGATTTTATCGTTAAGAATAAGGAAAAGATGCTTAAGTACAAGATGATATTTGACAAAAATCACCCTGCGACTGTTACTTTGCCTGCTCCTTCTTTATTTGACTTATCTGTAGGCAAGTACCTTGTTCCGCCGGAGGCCATTCACGCCTACCAAAACCCCACACCAGCTACAGAGCCAGATCCGGAACCATAATTTGATCCTCACCGACAGTCTGTTTATCAGTGGAATCTGGAAGAGATCGCCAACCAGTGGTACCAGGGGGATTCTTCTCAGTACGACCCGAGCTACAACTTTGGATATCCGCCAGGTGAGCCGTGGCCATAGACCAACTTAGGCCAAAAGCCTAAGCTTGGGGGAGTACGTATTTCTCACCGACATTACATTCATGTTCACACACTCATGCTAGTTGTCGGTGCTCATACTTTTTCACTGTATCATCCATGCTAGTTTATTTCCGTTTTTATGCTTTCTTCTTGTGTGTTTGATAAACCTTAAGAAAAACCAAAAAAATAGTTGTAGCTTTTAGCTAGTTTACTTTCCATGCCTATAGTAGTAATTAAAAAGAAAACCCAAAAAGATTTCTCGTTCTTCTTTTTGCTTGTTGGGAGCTTTCCCGTGTAAATAGTTTTGCTTCTTTTCTTTGGGGGTCGAGAGGAGAAGACCATGATTAAAATGTTGAGTGGCTCTCATATGCATTATTGTTGATCTAACAAAGAGCCCATATTACCTTGTCTTCTCTCTTGAAATGAATGCTGGCAGATTCTAGCTTAGTCCAATGCATGTGCACTATTATTATTTTCCACACTATTCGGTCGTGGAAGTGAAAGGCAATAATGATGATTATAGGATGAAATTATTGAGATGAGAAAAGCTGGTATGAACTCAACCTATCTTGTTTTTGTAAATATGATTAGTTCATCATTCCTGATTCATCCTATTATGAATCAACATGTTTGCAATGACAATTAGAGATTATAGTTTCTTATGCCATGCTTAATTAGCTAGGAGCTTATAATGGTTTACCTTGCTTGTCAACATGCTATTAAAATGGTTGTGATGTGGTATGATAGGGCGGTATCCTCTTTTGAACAATTCGAGTGGCTTGACTTGGCACGTGTTCACGCATGTAGTTGAAACAAAATCAACATAGCCTCTACGATATTTATGTTCATGGTGCATTATATCCTACTCATGCTTGCATTCGGTGTTGATTAATTTTAATGCATGTTCATGACTATTGTCGCTCTCTAGCTGGTCGCTACCCAATCTTTTTCTATCCTTCACTTGTACTAAGCGGGAATACTGCTTGTGCATCCAATTCCATAAACCCCAAAGTTATTCCATATGAGTCTACCATACCTACCTATATACGGTATCTACCTACCATTCCAAGTAAATTTGTATGTGCCAAACTCTAAACCTTCAAATAAACATTCTATTTTGTATGCTCGAATAGCTCATGTATCAACTAGGGTTGTCTATATCTTCCATGCTAGGTGGGTTATTCTCAAGAGGAGTGGACTCCGCTCCTCACTCGCGAGAAAAGGGCTGGTCACCGGGATGCCCAGTCCCCTGCTTTATGCAAATCAAATCAAAATAACTGCAAAGAAAACTCCCCCGGGACTCTTGTTAGTTAGAGGCACTCGTTGTTTCGAGCAAGCCATGGATTGATGCTTGTTGGTGGAGGGCGAGTATAAACTTTACCATTCTGTTTGGGAACCGCCTATAATGTGTGTAGCATGGAAGATATCGAGATCTCTCGGTTGTTATGTTGACAATGAAAGTATACCGCTCAAAATATTATTCATATCTATTTCAAAACCGAGCTCTGGCACCTCTACAAATCCCTGCTTCCCTCTGCGAAGGGCCTATCTATTTACTTTTATGTTGAGTCATCACCCTCTTATTAAAAAGCACCAGTTGGAGAGCACCGCTGTCATTTGCATCCATTACTGTTAGTTTACATTGAGTATGACTTGACTGGATCTCTTTTACCATGAATTACAATGTCTAGTCAGTCCTTGATCTTTAAAGGTCCTCTGCATTTATGTTTTGCGGTCTCAAAAAGGGCTAGCGAGATACCATCTTGTCATATCATATCATGATTGTTTTGAGAAAGTGTTGTCATCCGAGATTTATTATTATTGCTCGCTAGTTGATTATGCCATTGATATGAGTAAACATGAGACCTAAATGTTATTGTGAATATGGTTAGTTCATAATCTTTGCTAAAAACCTGAATACTGGCTTTACATATTTACAACAACAATAGCAAACCGAGTTTGTAAACGTTTTTCTTTATCACTTTCAGTTTATCAACTGAATTGCTTGAGTACAAGCAAAGGTTTAATCTTGGGGGAGTTGATACGTCTCCGTCGTATCTACTTTTCCAAACAGTTTTGCCCTTGTTTTGGACTCTAACTTGCATGATTTGAATGGAACTAACCCGGACTGACGTTGTTTTCAGTAGAATTGCCATGGTGTTATTTTTGTGTAGAAATAAAAGTTCTCAGAATGACGTGAAAATCAACGGAGAATTTTTTTGGAATATATAAAATATACTGGAAGAAAGATCCACGTCAGGGGGGCCTCCACCTGTCCACGAGGGTGGGGGCGCGCCCTACCCCTTGGGCGTGCCCCCTGCCTCATGGGCCCCCTGATGCTCTACCGACCTCAACCCTGACTCTATATATTCACTTTCGGGGTGAAAAAAACCATAAAGAAGAATTCATCGCGTTTTACGATACGGAGCCGCCGCCAAGCCCTAAACTCTCTTGAGAGGGCTGATCTGGAGTTCGTTCAGGGCTCCGGAGAGGGGAATCCGTCGCCATCGTCATCATCAACCTTCCTCCATCACCAAGTTCATGATTCTCACCGCCATGTGTGAGTAATTCCATCGTAGGCTTGCTGGACGGTGATGGGTTGGATGAGATTTATCATGTAATCGAGTTAGTTTTGTTAGGGTTTGATCCCTAGTATCCACTATGTTCTGAGATTGATGTTGCTATGACTTTGCTATGCTTAATGCTTGTCACTGGGGCCCGAGTGTCATGATTTTAGATCTGAACCTATTATGGTTTCATCAATATATGAGAGCTCTTGATCCTATCTTGCAAGTCTATAGTCACCTACTATGTGTTATGATCCGGCAACCCCGAAGTGACAATAATCGGGACCACTCCCGGTGATGACCGTAGTTTGAGGAGTTCATGTATTCACTATGTGTTAATGCTTTGGCCCGGTACTCTATTAAAAGGAGGCCTTAATATCCCTTAATTTCCAATAGGACCCCGCTGCCACGAGAGGGTAGGACAAAAGATGTCATGCAAGTTCTTTTCCATAAGCACGTGTGACTATATTCGGAATATATGCCTACATTACATTGATGAACTGGAGCAAGTTCTATGTCACCCTAGGTTATAACTGTTACATGATCGACCGCATCTGGCATAATTCTCCATCACCGATCCAATGCCTACGAGCTTTTCATATATTGTTCTTCGCTTATTTACTTTTCCGTTGCTACTGTTACCATCACTATAAAACCCAAAAATATTTCTTTTTCTACCGTTACCTTTTGCCACCGTTACCACTACTATCATATTACTTTGCTACTAAATACCTTGCTGCAGATATTAAGTTTCCAGGTGTGGTTGAATTGACAACTCAGTTGCTAATACTTGAGAATATTCTTTGGCTCCCCTTGTGTCGAATCAATAAATTTGGGTTGAATAATACTCTACCCTCGAAAACTGTCGTGATCCCCTATACTTGTGGGTTATCAAGGTGGAATAAAATGGTGGTTGTGGAGAAGACAAAAAAGGAGAAGATAGTCTCACATCAACTAGGCGTATCAACGGGCTATGGAGATGCCCATCAATAGATATTAATGTGAGTGAGTAGGGATTGCCATGCAACGGATGCACTAGAGCTATAAGTGTATGAAATCTCAACAAAAGAAACTAAGTGCGTGTGCATACAAATTGCTTTCTCACGAAGACCTAGGGCATTTTCAGGAAGCCCATCATTGGAATATACAAGCCAAGTTCTATAATGTAAAATTCCCATTAGTATATGGTTGTGACAACATAGGAGACTATCTATCATGAAGATCATGGAACTACTTTGAAGCACAAGTGTGGTAAAAGGATAGTAACATTGTCCCTTCTCTCTTTTTCTCTCATTTCATTTTTTATTTGGGCATTTCCCCTTTTTTATGGCCTCTTTTTTTTATTTTCGTCCGGAGTCTCATCCTGACTTGTGGGGGAATCATAGTCTCCATCTTCCTTTGCTCACTTGGGACAATGCTCTAATAATGATGATCATCACACTTTTATTTACTTACAACTCAAAAACTAAACTCGATACTAGAACAAAATATGACTCTATGTGAATGCCTCCGGCAGTGTACCGGGATATGAAATGACTCATGAGTGACATGTATGAAAGAATTATAAAGGTGGCTTTGCCACAAATACGATGTCAACTACATGATCATGCAAAGCAATATGACAATGATGTAACGTGTCATAACAAACAGAACGGTGGTAAGTTGCATGGCAATATATCTCGGAATGGCTATGGAAATGCCATAATAGGTAGGTATGGTGGCTATTTTGAGGAAGGTATATGGTGGGTGTATGGTACCGGCGAAAGGTGTGTGGTATTAGAGAGGCAAGCAATGGTGGAAGGGTGGGAGTGTGTATAATCGATGGACTCAACATTAGTCATAAAGAACTCACATACTTATTGCAAAAATCTATTAGTTATCAAAATAAAGTACTACGCGCATGCTCCTAGGGGGATATATTGGTAGGAAAAGACCATCGCTCGTCCCCGACCGCCACTCATAAGGAAGACAATCAATAAATAAATCATGCTCCAACTTCATCACATAACGGTTCACCATACGTGCATGCTACGAGAATCACAAACTTTAGAACGAGTATTTCTCAAATTCACAACTACTCAACTAGCATGACTCTAATATCACCATCTTCATATCTCAAAATAATTATCAAGTATCAAACTTCTCATAGTATTCAATGCACTTTTTATGAAAGTTTTTATTATACCCATCTTGGATGCCTATCATATTAGGACTAATTTTATAGCCAAAGCAAATTACCATGTTGTTCTAAAAGACTCTCAAAATAATATAAGTTAAGCATGAGAGATCAATAATTTCTATAAAATAAAACCACCACCGTGCTCTTAAGGATATAAGTGAAGCACTAGAGCAAAATTATCTAGCTCAAAAGATATAAGTGAAGCACTAGAGCAAAATTATCTAGCTCAAAAGATATAAGTGAAGCACATAGAGTATTCTAATAAATTCTGATTCATGTGTGTCTCTCCAAAAGGTGTGCACAACAAGGATGATTGTGGTAAACTAAAAAGCAAAGACTCAAATCATACAAGATGCTCCAAGCAAAACACATATCATGTGGTGAATAAAAATATAGCCTCAAGTAAAGTTACCGATGGACGAAGATGAAAGAGGGGATGCCTTTCGGGGCATCCCCAAGCTTAGGCTTTTGGTTGTCCTTGAATTTTACCCTTGGACATCCCCAAGCTTAGGCTGTTGCCACTCCTTATTCCAAAATCCATCAAATCTTTACCCAAAACTTGAAAACTTCACAACACAAAACTCAACAGAAAATCTCATGAACTCCGTTAGTATAAGAAAACAAACCACCACTTCAAGGTACTGTAATGAACTCATTATTTATTTATATTGGTGTTAAATCTACTTTATTCCAATTTCTCTATGGTTCATACCCCCCGATACTAGCCATAGATTCATCAAAATAAGCAAACAACACACGAAAAACAGAATCTGTCAAAAACAGAACAGTCTGTAGTAATATGTAGGTTTAGAATACTTATGTAACCCCAAAAATTCTTAAATAAATTGTTGGACGTGAGTAATTTGTCTATTAATCATATTCAAAAATAATCAACCTAATTTCACTCTCCAGTAAAAAATGGCAGCAAATCTCGTGAGCGCTAAAGTTTCTGTTTTTTACAGCAAGATCGCAAAGACTTCCCCCAAGTCTTCCCAAAGGTTCTACTTGGCACAAACACTAATTAAAAACATAAAAACACATATAAACAGAATCTAGATTAATTATTTATTACTAAACAGGAACAAAAAATAAAATTGGGTTGCCTCCAACAAGCGCTATTGTTTAACGCCCCTAGCTACGCATAAAAACAAGAACAGATGTAGGTATTGTCATCTTTGGTATGCAATCCATAAGTGGCTATCATAATAGATTCATAAGGTAATTTAATTTTCTTTCTAGGGAAGTGTTTCATGCCCTTCCTTAATGGAAACTGAAATCTAATATTTCCTTCTTTCATATCAATAATTGCACCAATCGTTTTAAGGAAAGGTTTACCAAGAATAATAGGACAAGTAGGATTGCAATCTATATCAAGAACAATGAAATCTACGGGCACATAATTCCTATTTGCAACAATAAGAACATCATTAATCCTTCCCATAGGTTTCTTAATGGTGGAATCCGCAAGATGCAAATTTAAAGAACAATCATCAAGTTTTTGGAATCATGGAAACACCAGCACCCAAATCACATAAAGCATAGCATTCATGATCTCTAATTTTAATTTTAATAGTAGGTTCCCACTCATCATAAAGTTTTCTAGGGATAGAAACTTCTAATTCAAGTTTTTCTTCATAATATTGCATTAAAGCATCAATGATATGTTTGGTAAAAGCTTTATTTTGACTATAAGCATGAGGAGAATTTAGCATGGATTGCAACAAGGAAATACAAGCTATCAAAGAGCAATTATCATAATTAAATTCCTTGAAATCCAAAATAGTGGGTTCATTGCTATGTAAAGTTTTGACCTCTTCAATCC
This sequence comes from Triticum aestivum, assembly GCF_018294505.1. Taxonomy (NCBI): domain Eukaryota; kingdom Viridiplantae; phylum Streptophyta; class Magnoliopsida; order Poales; family Poaceae; genus Triticum; species Triticum aestivum. Next base: position 359,500,519 of record NC_057806.1, on the reverse strand, counting down.
CACTTTTAACAATTTTTGCATCAAGATCTAAAAACTTAGAATCATTGGGATGCCTTTTAGCGAAAGTTGACTCATCTCCAGTCCCATCATTATCAAGATTCATATTGCAAAACAAAGATTTAATAGGGGACACATCAATCACTTTTATATCTTCATCCTTATTATCGTGAAAACTAGAAGAACACACTTTTATAAAGCAATCTTTTTTTGCACGCATCCTAGCAGTTCTTTCTTTGCACTCGTCAATGGAAATTCTCATAGATTTGAGAGACTCATTGATATCATGCTTAGGTGGAATAGATCTAAGTTTCAAAGGATCAACATCAAGAGAAATTCTATCCACGTTCCTAGCCAACTCATCAATCTTAGGAAATTTTTCTTCAAGCAAAGCATTGAAATTCTTTTGCAAAATCATAAATTCTTTAACACTCGTCTCAAAGTCAGAGGGCATCTTATTAAAATTTCCATAAGAGTTTTTGTAGGAATTACCATAATTATTAGAGGAATTACTAGGAAAAGGCCTAGGATTAAAGTTTCCTCTATACGTGTTGTTACCAAAATTGTTCCTACCAACAAAAATTCACATCCATAAATTCATTATTATTCTCAATCAAAGTAGACAAAGGCATATCATTAGGATCAGAATAAACACTCTTATTAGCAAAAAAAATCATAAGTTCATCCATCTTTCCACTCAAAACATTAATTTCTTCTATAGCATGAACCTTTTTACTAGTAGATCTTTCGGTGTGCCATTGAGAATAATTAACCATAATATTATCTAGGAGTTTAGTAGCTTCTCCTAAAGTGATTTCCATAAAAGTGCCTCCCGCGGCCGAATGTAAAAGATTTCTAGAAGCAAAATTCAATCCAGCATAAAAAAATTGTATGATCATCCATAAGTTTAATCCATGAGTAGGGCAATTACGTATCATTAATTTCATAATATCTTTTGCTTAAAATTCATAATATCGTTTCTAAGAGAGATGATCTGAGCGGGAGGAAAATACTTAGAGATAAAATCATCTTTGCACTTATTCCATGAATCAATACTATTTTTAGGCAAAGACGAAAACCAAGTTTTAGCACGATCTCTAAGAGAAAACGGAAATAGCTTCAATTTAAAAATATCATTATCCACATCTTTCTTCTTTTGCATATCACACAAATCAACAAAGCGGTTTAGACGGGTAGCGGCATCTTCACTAGGAAGGCCAGAAAACGGATCTTTCATAAAAAGATTCAACAAAGTAGTATTAATTTCACAAGATTCGGCATCAGTACGAGGAGCAATCGGAGTGCTAATAAAATCATTATTGTTGGTATTGGAAAAATCACACAATTTAGTATTGTCTTGAGCCATCGTGACAAACAATCCAACACACAAGCACACAAGAAGCAAGCAAAAAGAGGCGAACGGAAAAGAGGCGAATAAAACGACAAGGGTGAACTGGGGGAGAGGAAAACGAGAGACAAATGGCAAATAATGTAATGCGAGGGATAAGAGTTTGTGATGGGTACTTGATATGTCTTAACTTGTGTGTAGATCTCCCCGGCAACGGTGCCAGAAATGGCTTGTTGACGGGAGATCAAATCTTGACTTGACTTGGTGCAACCTCCCCGGCAACGGCGCTAGAAATCCTTCTTGCTACCTCTTGAGCATGCGTTGGTTTTCCCTTGAAGAGGAAAGGGCAATGCAGCAAAGTAGCGCAAGTATTTCCCTCAGTTTTTGAGAACCAAGGTATCAACCAGTAGGAGGTAACATGCAAGTCCCTAGTACTTGCACAAACAAATAAGAACCTCGCAACCAACGCAATAAAGGGGTTGCCAATCCCTTCATGGTCACTAACAAAGTGAGATCTGATAGAGATAATAAGATAAATATTTTTGGTATTTTTATTGTATAGATTGGAAAATAAAGATTGCAAAATAAACAATGAGAGAAATAGCAAGTTGATAGGAAAATAATGTGATGGAAGATAGACCCGGGGGCCATAGGTTTCACTAGTGGCTTCTCTCAAGATAGCAAATTCTACGGTGGGTGAACAAATTACTGTCGAGCAATTGATAGAAAAGCGCATAGTTATGAGAATATCTAGGCATAATCATGTATATAGGCATCACGTCCGCGACAAGTAGACCGAAACGATTCTGCATCTACTACTATTACTCCACACATCGACCACTATCCAGCATGCATCTAGAGTATTAAGTTCATAAGAATATAGTAACGCATTAGGCAAGATGACATGATGTAGAGGGATAAACTCCAGCAATATGATATAAACCCCACCTTTTTATCCTCGATGGCAACAATACAATATGTGCCTTACTGCCCCTGCTGTCACTGGGAAAGGACACCGCAAGATTGAACCCAAAGCTAAGCACTTCTCCCATTGCAAGAAAGATCAATCTAGTAGGCCAAACCAAAGTGATAATTCAAAGAGACTTGCAAAGATATTAAATCATGCATAAAAGAATTCAGAGAAGAATCAAATATTGTTCATAGATAATCTTGATCATAAACCCACAATTCATCGGATCTCGACAAACACACCGCAAAAAGAATTATATCAAATAGATCTCCAAGAGAATCAAGGAGAACTTTGTATTGAGATCCAAAGAGAGAGAAGAAGCCATCTACCTAATAACTATGGACCCGAAGGTATGCGGTAAACTACTCACACATCATCTGAGAGGCTATGGCGTTGATGTAGAAGCCCGCTGTGATCGATTCCACCTCCGGCGAAGCGCCGGAAAAGGCCCCAAGATGGGATCTCACGGGTACAGAAGGTTGCGGCGGTGGAAATAGGGTTTTGTGGTGCTCTCGGATGTTTTCAAGGTATATGGGTATATATAGGAGGAAGAAGTAGGTCGGTGGAGCGGCAAGGGGACCACAAGGGTGGGGGCGCGCTTGCCCCCCTGGGTGCACCCTCCCGCCTCGTGGCCTCCTCGCTTCTTTCTTGATGTCCACTCCAAGTCTCCTAGATCACGTTTGTTCCAAAAATAACTCTCCCGAAGGTTTCATTCCGTTTGGATTCCGCTTGATATTCCTTTTCTGCGAAACACTGAAATAGGCAAAAAAACAGCAATTTGCACTGGGCCTTTGGTTAGTAGGTTAGTCCCAAAAAATAATATAAAAAGGTATATTAAAGCCCATTAAACATCCAAAATAGATAATATAATAGCATGGAACAATCAAAAATTATAGATACATTGGAGACGTATCACATAGCAATGAGAGGGGAGAGTGTTATCCACGTACCCTCGTAGACTATAAGCGGAAGCGTTCTGATAACGCGGTTGATGTAGTCGTACATGTTCACGATCGACCGATCCTAGTATCGAAAGTACGACACCTCCGCGATCTGCACACGTTCGGCTCATTGACGTCCCATGAACTCACGATCCAGCAGAGTGTTGAGGGAGAGCTTCGTCAGCACGAAGGTGTGATGACGGTGATGATGATGCTACCGGAACAGGGCTTCGCCTAAGCACCACTACAATATGACCGAGGTGGATTATGGTGGAGGGGGGCACCGCACACGGCTGGAAACAATCAACTTGTGTGTTCTAGGGTACCCCCTGCCCCCGTATATAAAGGAGCAAGGGGGAGGCCGGCCGGCCCTTGGGGCGCGCCAGGAGAGGAGTCCTCCTCCTAGTAGGAGTAGGACTCCCCTTTCCTACTCCTACTAGGAGGGGGAAAGGAAGGAGGAGAGGGAGAAGGAAAGGGGGGCGTCGCCCCCCCCCCCTTCCCTAGTCCAATTCGGACCAGAGGGGGAGGGCGCGCGGCCTGCCCTGGCCGGCCCTCTCTCTCTCCACTAAGGCCCATGTGGCCCATTAGTTCTCCGGGGGGGTCCGGTAACCCTCCGGTACTCCGGTTTTCTCTGAAATCACCCAAAACACTTCCGGTGTCAGAATATAGCCGTCCAATATATCAATCTTTATGTATCGACCATTTCGAGACTCCTCGCCATGTCTGTGATCACATCCGGGACTCCGAACTACCTTCGGTACATCAAAACACATAAACTCATAATACCAATTGTCATCGAACGTTTAAGCGTGCGGACCCTACAGGTTCGAGAACTATGTAGACATGACCGAGACACGTCTCCGGTCAATAACCAATAGCGGAACCTGGATGTTCATATTGGCTCCCACATATTCTACGAAGATCTTCATCGGTCAAACCGCATAACGATATGCGTTGTTCCCTTTGTCATCGGTATGTTACTTGCCCGAGATTCGATCGTCGGTATCTCAATACCTAGTTCAATCTCGTTACCGGCAAGTCTCTTTACTCGTACTGTAATGCATCATCCCACAACTAACTCACTAGTCACATTGCTTGCAAGGCTTATAGTGATGTGCATTACCGAGAGGGCCCAGAGATACCTCTCCGACAATCAGAGTGACAAATCCTAATGTCAATCTATGCCAACTCAACAAAAACCATCGGAGACACCTGTAGAGCACCTTTATAATCACCCAGTTATGTTGTGACATTTGGTAGCACACAAAGTGTTCTTCCGGTATTCGGGAGTTGCATGATCTCATAGTCATAGGAACATGTATAAGTTATAGAGAAAGCAATAGCAACAAACTAAACGATCATCGTGCTAAGCTAACGGATGGGTCTTGTCAATCACATCATTCTCTAATGATGTGATACTGTTAATCAAATGACAACTCATGTCTATGGTTAGGAAACATAAACATCATTGATTCAACGAGCTAGTCAAGTAGAGGCAAACTAGTGACACTCTGTTTGTCTATATATTCACACATGTACTAAGTTTCCGGTTAACACATTTCTACCATGAATAATAAACAATTATCATGATGTAAGGAAATATAAATAACAACTTTATTATTGCCTCTAGGGCATATTTCCTTCAGTCTTCCACTTGCACTAGAGTCAATAATCTAGATTACATTGTAATGATTCTAACACCCATGGAGTATTGGTGCTGATCATGTTTTGCTCATGAGAGAGGCTTAGTCAACGGGTCTGCAACATTCAGATCCTTATGTATCTTGCAAATCTCTATGTCTCCCTCCTTGACTTGATCGCGGATGGAATTGAAGCATCTCTTGATGTGCTTAGTTCTCTTGTGAAATCTGGATTCCTTTGCCAAGGCAATTGCACCAGTATTGTCACAAAATATTTTCATTGGACCCGATGCACTAGGTATGACACCTAGATCGGATATGAACTCCTTCATCCAGACTCCTTCATTTGCTGCTTCCGAAGCACCTATGTACTCCTCTTCACACGTAGATCCTGCCATGACGCTCTGCTTGGAACTGCACCAACTGACAGCTCCACCATTTAATGAAAACATGTATCCGGTTTGTGACTTAGAGTCATCTGGATCAGTGTCATGGCACACCGAACTATCGAGTAGCCATAAGCTTTGCTCTGCCAGGTGTTCAAAACATCTAGCGTTGCTCCTGCAGCGGGTTTGTCATCTAGCGGTGCTTCCACGATGTAATTCTTATGTGTAGCAATGAGGATAATCCTCAAGTTACGGACCCAGTCCGTGTAGTTGCTACCATCATCTTTCAACTTAGCTTTCTCTAGGAACGCATTAAAATTTAACGGAACAACAGCATGGGCCATCTATCTACAACAACATAGACATGCAAAAGACTATCAAGTACTAAGTTCATGATAAATTAAAGTTCAATTAATCAAATTACTTAAGAACTTCCACTTAGATAGACATCTCTCTAATCATCTAAGTGATCACGTGATCTATATCAACTAAACCATGTTCGATCATCACGTGAGATGGAGTAGTTTTCAATGGTGAACATCACTATGTTGATCATATCTACTATATGATTCATGCTCGACCTTTCAGTCTCGGTGTTCTGAGGCCATATCTGCATATGCTAGGCTCGTCAAGTTTAACCCGAGTATTCTGCGTGTGCAAAACTGGCTTGCATCCGTTGTATGTGAACGTAGAGCTTATCACACCCGATCATCACGTGGTGTCTCGGCACGGCAAACTGTAGCAACGGTGCATACTCAGGGATAACACTTATACCTTGAAATTTAGTGAGAGATCATCTTATAATGCTACCATCGAACTAAGCAAAATAAGATGCATAAAGGATAAACATCACATGCAATCAATATAAGTGATATGATATGGCCATCATCATCTTGTGCCTTTGATCTCCATCTCCAAAGCACCGTCATGATCATCATCGTCACCGGCTTGACACCTTGATCTCCATCGGAGCATCGTTGTCGTCTCGCCAACTATTGCTTCTACGACTATCGCTACCGCTTAGTGATAAAGTAAAGCAATTACATGGCGATTGCATTTCATACAATAAAGCGACAACCATATGGCTCATGCCAGTTGCTGATAACTTCGTTACAAAACATGATCATCGCATACAATAAAATTTAGCATCATGTCTTGACCATATCACATCACAACATGCCCTGCAAAAACAAGTTAGACGTCATCTACTTTGTTGTTGCAAGTTTTACGTGGCTGCTACGGGCTGAGCAAGAACCATTCTTACCTACGCATCAAAAACCACAACGCAGTATAGTGATTGCTTTTTGATCTTCAGAAAGAACTTTGTTCATTGAATTCGATTCAACTAAAGTTGGAGAAACTGACACCCACCAGCCACCTGTGTGCGAAGCACGTCGGTACAACCAGTCTTGTGTAAGCGTACGCGTAATGTCGGTCTGGGCTGCTTCATCCAACAATACCGCCGAATCAAGAATCAACTAGTGACGGCAAGCAATATGTATATACCCACTCCCACAACTGCTTTGTGTTCTACTCATGCATATAACATCTACGCATAAACCTGGCTCGGATGCCACTATTGGGGAACGCAGTAATTTCAAAAAAAATCCTATGCACATGCAAGATCATGGTGATGCATAGCAACGAGAGGGGAGAGTGTTGTCCATGTACCCTCATAGACCCTAAGCGGAAGCGTTATGATAACGCGGTTGATGTAGTTGTACGTCTTCACGATCGACCGATCCTAGTACCAAAGTATGGCACCTCCACGATCTGCACACGTTCAGCTCGGTGACGTCCCACAAACTCACGATCCAGCAGAGTGTCGAGGGAGAGCTTCGTCAGCATGACGGTGTGATGATGGTGATGATGATGCTACCGGAACAGGGCTTCACCTAAGCACCGCTACGATATGACCGAGGTGGATTATGGTGGAGGGGGGCACCGCACATGGCTGGAAACAATCTACGTGTGTGTTCTAGGTTGCCCCATGTCCTTGTATATAAAGGAGCAAGGGGGAGGCCGACCGTCCCTTGGGGCGCGCCAGGAGAGGAGTCCTGCTCCTAGTAGGAGTAGGACTCCCCTTTCCTACTCCTACTAGGAGGGGGAAAGAAAGGAGGAGAGGGAGAAGGAAAGGGGGGCGCCGCCCCCCCCCCCCTTCCCTAGTCCAATTCAGACCAGAGGGGGAGGGGCACGCGGCCTGCCCTGGCCAGCCCTCTCTCTCCACTAAGGCCCATGTGGCCCATTAGTTCTCCCGGGGGGGGGTTCCGGTAACCCTCTAGTACTCCGGTTTTCACTGAAATCACCCGGAACACTTCCGGTGTCCGAATATAGCCGTCCAATATATCAATCTTTATGTCTCGACCATTTCGAGACTCCTCGCCATGTTCGTGATCACATCCGGGACTCCGAACTACCTTCGGTACATCAAAACACATAAACTCATAATACCGATCGTCACCGAACGTTTAAGCATGCGGACCCTACGGGTTCGAGAACTATGTAGACAAGACCGAGACACGTCTCCGGTCAATAACCAATAGTGGAACCTGGATGTTCTTATTGGATCCCACATATTCTACGAAGATCGTCATCGGTCAAACTGCATAACGATATACATTGTTCGCTTTGTCGTCGGTATGTTACTTGCCTGAGATTCGATCGTCGGTATCTCAATACCTAGTTCAATCTCGTTACTGGCAAGTCTCTTTACTCGTTCCGTAATGCATCATCCTGAAACTAACTCATTAGTCACATTTCTTGCAAGGCTTATAGTGATGTGCATTACCGAGAGGGACCAGAGATACCTCTCCGACAATCGGAGTGACAAATCCTAATTTCGATCTATGCCAACTCAACAAACACCTTCGGAGACACCTCTAGAGCACCTTTATAATCACCCAGTTACGTTGTGACGTTTGGTAGCACACAAAGTGTTCTTCCGGTATTCGGGAGTTGCATGATCTCATAGTCATAGGAACATGTATAAGTTATGGAGAAAGCAATAGTAACAAACTAAACGATCATCGTGCTAAGCTAATGGATGGGTCTTGTCAATCACATCATTCTCTAATGATTTGATCCCGTTAATCAAATGACAACTCATGTCTATGGTTAGGAAACATAACCATCATTGATTGAATGAGTTGGTCAAGTAGAGGCAAACTAGTGACACTTTGTTTGTCTATATATTTGCACATGTACTAAGTTTCCGGTTAATACAGTCCTATCATGAATAATAAACATTTATCATGATATAAGGAAATATAAATAACAACTTTATTATTGCCTCTAGGGCATATTTCCTTCACAGCTAGCATAGCAAACATAGTAGTGAGATCGAAGGTGACAGTCATCTTGCCTGAAATCCCGCAAGGAAGAAGAACGAGTCCATGAAGAAGATGAAGCCACGTAGTCGAACAAATCCTCACAAACGCAACGAAACATGAACTATCGAGAAGGAGCACAACCAGAAAGAAGCAAACAACATGGTAAACCAACAAGCATAAACATGACATGATGCACATTCAACTATGATGCATGTCCGGTTTAATGAGGCATGGCATGGCAAGGTGCAACAAACAATACTACAAGTTAAGTGGAGCTCAATATTCAACGAGTTGCATATTGATGAAACACCACATCAATTGTATAGTTCTCTCCCGTTTAATCTACTCAAAAAAATTAAATGTTGTTAAACATGGAAAGAGGTGAAGCATAAGCAAACTAACTATTTAGGCAAGTTTAAATGAGGCCGGAAATAACAAACAACAATTCCGGAAAATCCCCATGTGCATATTTTGGTTATGGTACTGTTCTGCCCTAAACACAATTTTAGAGTTATTAAACATGCAAACTATTGCCACCATGTTAAACTTTTCTACCCCCATTTACATATAAAGATTGTTAAATTTGGAGCTACGGTTATTTAGTTATGAATTAATCCATTTTAACATGCTATTTATGCAAATTAATGCAAACAACAATTTAAAATTTTCAAACATGGATGAAAGTTGGATATTGTGAAACTACATGAAAATCTGAGCAAGATGTATGTATGACATGTTTCAATCTGATGCACGATTATTTAAATATGAGCAAAGCAATTAAATGGCATTTCTGCAATTATCCAATAACTGGAAAAAATAACTAAATGCACAGGCAGAGAAAAAAACATGCACGGGCCCGAAGCATCACAGTGTCGTGGCCCAGAAATGGAATTGGCCCAAGCGGCTGAATGTGTGCGTGTGTGCAGGCAAAGAAAGGCCCAAGCGGCTGAATGTGTGCGTGTGTGTAGGCAAAGAAAATAAAAATAGAGGGGAAAAGGGATAACTAGGTTTCGAACCCAAGATCTCCTCGATGACACCGAGCGGGTCAACCAGCCAGGCCAGCACAGTGTTTGTGAACAAAAAAGCATTCCATGGAATAAGAACACTCCAAAATGCTAAAGCCCTAGCCATGGAAGCACGGGGATCTCGCTGGTGTTGCCAGTGAGCAAACGAGGCGATGCTAGGGGCCGCAGAGCTGCTGCGGGGTGCGGGTTTGAACAAAGGAGCTTCTGCAGGATGCAGCCTTGTTCGCATGTGTGTAGGCCAAGCTGCTGCCCGTGGCCATGGCGGCCATGGATGCCCGGTGATGCTTCCTGCGACGGGAGCAAGCAGCTGCTGCGGGTGCAGCAGATCACCGGCGGGGGTGCGGAAACTGACAAGGGTTCCCGTGGTGACGTGCGCGAGCAAGCGTGTGCAAGGCGATGCATGCGGGAACTCGAGGACGAGCTCGTACTCGTCTCAGTTGCGGCAGCGGCAGGAACGGGCTGGGCCATGAGGCGAGGGGCGAGTGGCCACGGGTGCTGCGAGCGACGCGGTGCGTGGATGCCCGTGTGTGGATGCATGCAAAGGTGAGGCGTGAAGAGGCTAGAACATGAGCTTGGGCTCGCTGCCATGGTCGTCCATGGCGGACACAGCCTCGGACACGACGGGATCGGCAGCCACAGCGACAAAATCGAACCAGAGAGGGGCCGGCAGGAACAGCTGCTCACCGAGGGGGTGCTGCTGAAGTTGTACGAGGTTGTAGGTGAACGGGGACGGCGAGAAGACGCAGGGGAGGAAGAGGACGTCGAGGGACTTGGTGATCCTTGGGCGTGGCTTGGCGCCTGAATGGAACCGTGAAGGCGTGGCGGTGCTCGGAGCCGTGAGGATGGAGGTCGGCGGAGCTGCTATGCCGGAGGGAAGCTCATGGCCTTGCCGGCTATGGCTCCTGGAAGCAGCGGGGCCGGGTGCAAGTGGGGATTTTGTGGAGAGGCGGTGGCCCAGAGGGAAGAGAGGGGAGGATAGAAACCCTAGGGAGAGACCCTAGGCGGCTTTATAGGAGGGGGCCCGGCGTCGGGGCTTGCCCTTGTGGCCATGTATGCTCCTCCTCTATTTTACTGTGAGGGGGATGTGGTGAGAGGAGGAAGAAAAGGGAGAAGGGAATGGTCGTTGTAGGTGGGCTCAGCGCGGGTGACCAGCGTGGCAAGCTGGAATCACCAATAGAGGGGGAGAGACATGGGATGAGGGAGGCGCTGGAGCTGGGTCGGGCTGCTGCTGCGCTGGGCTGCTCCTGCTGCTGTTGCTACTCTCTCTTTCTCTCTTTTCCTTTAAGAAATTTCTTCAAACAGAAATGCAAGAAAAGGCTAGCGAGTTTGGCAAGGAATTAGGATGACATAAAAATATATCTGGGATTCTGGATTTACGTAGCATTTGAATAAATTGCTTTGGGACATTTTTAGAGGTAAAAAAACAATACAAGTTTGAATAAAGTTCAAACTTGGACCATTTTTTAACCCAACCAAGACAAAACTCCAAGTAGAATGAAATTTGGCAGGGACGTAAGTGGCATGGTCTAATATTTGTAGGGAAAAGATAAACATTAATGAGGAAGGGAAAATGTGGCTCTTGCTAAAATGAAAGAAAGAAGAAGGAAGGAGGAGGTGATGATGCATGGGACATATGCATAGGGCAAGCAACATAGGATGACACAATGCAATATAATAGCAAGAGGCACAATGCAAACACATGGCATAACAAGCGAAATGAGCATGGTGCAAGAAGCAAATATATGACAAGGCACTCAACATGATCATGGCATAAGCATATATGAATGAAACATGCAAAACAATTATGCTAATGCAACAAACATAATAAAACACACGTCAACAACTAAAATAAATGGAAGGGCAACTGAAGCGCCAGTCTTGGGGCGTCACAACTCTCCTCCACTTACAAGAGATCTCGACCCGAGATCTAAGGATGGCAGCGGGGAGAAACGGAAGAGGAATAGGTAAAATAAAGTTGCTTCTTCGACAAATGAGTGAAACCAATGAACCTTGAGAGGTTAAAAAACTTGAAAGAAGAACACAACAGAGTTGAACGTAATTGAGAGCACTCTGGTAGAAAAGAGAAACAAGGAACACCATGTGAACCTTGGAGGTTGCAAAGCTATGAATGAAGAGCACAATGGACAAGAAGGAATTGAAACCACTCTGGTTTAAATGAGATAAACAAGGAATGAGGAAGAACAAATTCGAACAGCACTCCGGTTAAAAAGAGATGAAGACTTGATAAGATGAAAAGAACTTGAAGAGATGACAGAACACTCTGGTTTAAATGGTTAAGCAAGGAAAAGAACATGATCTTGGCAAAACGAGATGATGGGACGAAGAGAGCAACATCATAAAACCTCCAGAACAAATGTGAGAATGGGATGAAAAGAACGGAGAAAAAAACATCATGTTCTACCTGAAATGAATTTAAGAGGGCATCCTTAAAAGAAGGATTGAACAGAGTTGTTGGAAGATCAATATGAAAGGATATGATCCTTGTGGGCTTATGGAGACATCTCAAAATTACGAGGTGACAACCAGCCACTACCAAAAGATTGATTAGCTGAGAGGAACGAAGAGATGGGAAAACTTCTTTCTCCGTGAGGATAGGAGGAAACTTGGATAATTGATAAACACCATACTAGCAACATTCCGTAGGGAAGGCTTTAAGTGAAATCTATACCAAGATAACTCCAAGGAAGAAAATGATGGGTTTAAATATCTCATTCCTGACAACTTGTGAATCATGAAGCATCAAGGGAAATTGTCAAGAATGACATAACACCACCTCAAAAGATAAGATAGAAAGAATTGCACTTCGGAAGGCAAGATGAAGAATGCTTGAGCTCCTCCAATAAGAATCTTGGCGAACACTTCGGGAATGAATTAAATCTTTGATGAACCACCATGTTGAGCCTTCATGAGAACACTAGTAACAAAAGAGAATGATAGAAAGAAAAGATAAGTTGAAAACACAAGGTGAAGCCTTGCAATGATTTAGAAGGAGCTTCGCGACGAGATAAATGAGAGAGCTTGGAACTCCGGAAAGAAAATATGAAGCATCTCGAACCGAGAATGTGATAGGATGAACAACTCCGGAAAGAAAGATAAATCACTTGTAATCAAGAATTTACTCATCATGAACAATCTCCGGAAGAACAGAATTGAATCACCCCAAGGAAATAAGAATAAGATTTATTGTATGCTTATCCTTCATCAAATTAAATTGATGACAAGCAATGGATAGGCATGCTACTTGTTCTTCTTGAAAAGGATTGGCGAGATATAGCACAAACTTGGGAAAGTCTTGAACAAACCACCGGTAGGATTTTGGAAAGAAACTAATGAATTAATATCATAACAAGGAAAAGGAATCTTGAACGAACCACCGTAAGAATTGAAAATGATTGAAGAAAAGTGAACGAATCACCGGGAAGAACTAGAAAATAAACAAAGATACTTCAGGAAATTTAGATACAGAGAATGAAGAGATCACGAACTGACTAGAGAATTCTTCAACGATGCACCAGTAAGATTTAGAGAACGAGAGATGAAAGCTGAGAATGAATAATTCTGAGATGATGGGATCCAGAGAATCAAACTGAAAAGACTCATGAATTGCTCTGGATGGGTGAAAAGAATTCTCACATTCAAAAACAATTTTGAGAGGATGGCAGCAAGCTTGAACTACGCATCTTCAAGAGAACAGATATGATTGAAGAGAAACTCTTCTTCGGTCTTCAAATCTGAGAATGACGACGAGAAACACCACCATGAATTGTTGAGGCACTCCGGAATGAAGAATAGAAAATTTGAACCAATGATGAAAAGGATTTGAAAGCAATCTAGGAGAGGGTATCTGACTGATGGAAATTCATTCTTACATCAAACTTTTGAAAAGAATTTGGGAATCGCTCCAGATAAAGTAGAAGAGTTAGGTAAGATCCTGGGAAAAGACCTGTGGGTTAGGGCCCACTCAAAAGAAAACACCATTGAAATGATTTTGAAGAGAGATTGCACCGGTTGAATTAAATGACTTGAATGATATAACAACCACGAAATAGCTTGAATGGATTATCAACGGAAACGTGAATCTTCTGAGATATCTATAGCACTCCGGATATGAATAGAGACAGGTGAATGATTGAGAGGTGCACCGGCATAAGAAAGCATATGAAAGGACAAAAAGGATATGGTCAACACCGAAAGCTTGTATTGAATCCATCGGAGAAGAAACAACAACGAAGGATGATGAACTTGAAGAGCATCTTCATGAGAACCACTGGATAAGAACATTGAAGGAAAGAATGAAGAAACTTCACATCCATAATATGGATACTTGATTAGGAAATATGAGTCCTTGAAGAAAAGGGTGGGAGGGCGGGGAAAACAAAGACAACTTGGGACAGATGGAACAAACACCGTTGAAAAACTTAGAATTGATCTTGCGGATGTTGAAATTGATTGGATCCACCTGAAGATGAGCACGTCGGATGGAAAGAATTGGCACGACCAATCGCATGAATAAAAGGATACTCGATTAGCGACTTCAGACTCTATGAACAAAAGGGTGGGAGGATGGGAAAGAAAATAAATGGGGATGGGGAAATGACACCGTTTTAGAAAATGAGAGTTGAACTTACAAGGATGAAGTGGATGGAATAACTTGAAGATGAAAGCACCGGTTGAAAAGGATTTACAAGACAATCTTGAAATCAAGAAGGATTATTATTCACATAGAAGTATGAGAACACCACTTAGTAAAGGTATGGAATCAACACTTGACATTGAAGCAACTCGAATACCACAACTCAAAACAAAACAAAGGACTTGGCTTGCGGAATAAGACGGGACAAACATATGATAGACCCCATATCGTATCATGTGTCTGTTGGAAAGATATCCTACGTGATACTTGAATTCCCACCTAAAACTCCCGAAACTTTCTGGTTATGCAATCTTGTGTTGGGGATACAGGGTGGCACAATATATATCACACAACTAACAAGCCCTACGCCCTAACTGTATCCATCCGTCAACACATAACCAAGAAAACTCTGAAAATCGTGTACCTCGACCTTCGAAAAGCATCCGATATACGAGTTGTGGAAATACTCCCGAACTCCCGCCCCAGTACTGGGTGGCGTCGAGGTTATCTCACCACTAACTACATATAAGAGATTTTCGATGTCGGCAAAAGCTCAGGTATACCGGAAATGCAATGATAAAATTGTGACGACGACACCACGGAGCTCAACTCCCCAGGACTGCCACAACCCCTAAATGACAGGAGGCACCAAGAACAATGTTCTCATCACAAAATTATCGAAACGACTCCAAGATACCCGCGTGATCCTATTTTTTTTAGTGAAAATGAGGAGAGGAAAGTCAAAACATCTACGTCAGGAGACATCACTAGAGCGATGAAGGGGGCTGAGGAGTAAAATGAATCCTACTCTCCGATATATATATATATATATATATATATATATATATATTCCTAAGACTCAAAAAAATGTTCTAGACTCAAAAACGCCAGCGATCAATCAAGGGGCTCCTATGGTCGGTCATGGCTCTGATACCAACTTGTCACGCCCAATATGCGATACTATCCTAAAGATACTCGAAGGTCCCACTAAGGATAGAACCGCATATTGACACGCTTTTGCAAGGTGGATATCATTAAATCAACATTACATAATAGATGGGGATACATACAAGGCATACAAATGCCACAAGAATACATCAACACATCATACATAGAACAACATCCGACTACGGATGAAACACAAACAGAAACTCAAACGACATCCACCCTCCTAGCCTAGGCTGCCGGCCAGGAACCTAACCCAAGATCGATGAAGAAGAAGAAGAACTCAAAACAGGCAAACATCACTCTGGCGCCATGAACATCGCATTACCTGTACCTGCAACTGTTGGTGTATTAAACTATGAGCCACGAGGACTCAGCAATCCCATTACCATGGGTATCAATACTAGCAAAGCTTAAAGGGTATGGAAAGGATAAGTGGTGAGGTTGCAGCAGCGACTAAGCAAAGTATGGTGGCTAACTCATGAGTACAAGAGTAAGACGAGAATCTACGCCAACGGTCGCAAACTAGTAATGATCAAGAAGTGATCCTGAACTACTTACGTTCAAACATAACCCCACCGTGTTCTCTTCTCGACTCACTCGAAAAGAGACCGTCACATTTATGCACGCGGTTGGTGTATCTTAATTGAGTTTACTTCAAGTCCTCTACAATCGGATATTAACAAATTCCCATCTGCCACATAACCGTGGGCACGGCTTTCGAAAGATTAAACCCTGCAGGGGTGTCCCAGCTTAGCCCATGACAAGCTCATGATCCGGGGAGACAATCCTCCATCGTGGGACAACCGATCAGACTCAGGATCCTGGTGCACAGGACATTTCGACAATGGTAAAACTAATCCAGCAAAGCCTCCCAGCACGTCGACACCCTGATAGTAGATGCGCATATCTCGTCTTAGGCCACGACTGGGTGAGCACTACGTACAGCAACCAAAAACCCTTGAAAAAGGGGTGGCACCGCAAGTGGCTCTGTTTGGGACCAACACCATCAGCGCTGGCCCTGCCATGTATGTAAAAATCCTTGGGTTCGTGACACCCTATGCTAATTAATTATTAGGTTCAAGTATTATTATGGCAAATGTTAAAACCAATGTTGGGCCTTGCTGGAAGAGTTTTATTCAAAACGAAACGTCGAGAGGGTCCCATACCCCTCATCGTGTTAGGGACGCAAAATCAAGGAACATAACACCAGTATGACGGAAACTAGGGCGGCAAGAGTGGAACAAAACACCAGGCATAAGGCCGAGCCTTCCACCCTTTACCAAGTATATAGATGCATTAATTAAATAAGAGATATTGTGATATCCCATGATATCCATGTCCCAACATGGAGCAACCTGCAACTAGCAACGCTATAAGAGGGGTTGAGCAAAGCGGTAACATAGCCAAACAACGGTTTGCTAGGAAGGGTGAAAGCGGTTAGAGGTTATGATGGCAATTTGGGAGGCTCGATAAACAAGTGGTAGGTAGCGCGACATAGCGATAGCATCGGGACAGCTAGCATAGCAAAGATAGTAGTGAGATCCAAGGTGACGGCCATCTTGCCTGAAATCCCACAAGGAAGAAGAACGAATCCATGAAGAAGATGAAGCCACGTAGTCGAATGAATCCTCACAAATGCAATGAAGCATGAACTATCGAGAAGGAGAACAACCGGAAAGAAGCAAACAACATGGTAAACCAACAAGCATAAACATGACATGATGCACATTCAAGTATGATGCATGTCCGATTTAATGAGGCATGGCATGGCAAGGCGCAACAAACAATACTACAAGAGGCATAGAATATACGACTCTTTCTAAAATGAAAGAAAGAAGAAGGAAGGAGGAGGTGATGATGCATGGGACATATGCATAGGGCAAGCAGCATAGGATGGCACAATGCAATATAATGGCAAGAGGCACAATGCAAACACATGGCATAACAAGCGAAATGAGCATGGTGCAAGAAGCAAAGATATGACAAGGCACTCAACATGATCATGGCATAAACATATAGGAATGAAATATGCAAAACAATTATGCTAATGCAACAAACATAATAAACACACGTCAACAACTAAAATAAATGGAAGGGCAACTGAAGCGCCGGTCTTGGGGTGTCACAACCGGAGGAGCCAAATTCTCGTGGCCCAGTTTGACGCTGTCCACGAAAACCTTGAAGACGTCAGGGGGGATCGGCAGGGTGTGGAACAATGGTTCCTTCGGCTTCATTATCGTCGCCTTCCCCACGTCCACCTTCTGGTCGCCGATGGTGTACAATATGGTGCACGGGGTTACATCGGCCTACAAAGACATGTCTGCAACGTGAGATATCTGAAAGGCAATGGAAACGGGAGATTATACATTTATTGAAGAGGGCCAGTGTGACAGATACCGTGAGGGCGTCGAGCTCAGCCAAAGACGAAGCACCGCCGAGCACGTCCGAGACAGAGGGCGGGCTACTATGAGAAGGTGTGGGAGACAGTGCAGGAGCTGGTGCAGGAGCCGATGCAGGAGCACGTGCAGGTGCTGGTGTAACGCTAGTCGAGATGCTCCCAAAGAATTCGGCAAGGGGAAAGTCCGCTGCATTTTTTTGGATTTTGGCTGCTCCAACTGAAAACGGACGGAACTAAGACACCAGACATATCTGCAATCACCTGCTTTGCGGTAGCTACTGCTGTTGCGACTATCTCAGCTGATTTCTTCTCAACCACAATCTCAACCTTCTTGTTGATGTTTTGTTTAGTTAACCTCTGTCTTTCCTTTCTCTCCTCTGTAGTCTCACGGTAGTACTTCTTCCACGTGGCGTCGTCTCCGACACCGTGCACGCGTCCATACGACGGCCGAGTGTCCACCGAGAGTCCTTTCAATATGTTCAATGCCCGGTTGGATGAGGTGTCCCAATTGGGCCTCGCCAATGCCTCGGACGGCCAGTCGCTTTCGGCCGCAATCCTGTGTTGCTCTCTCTACAAAAGGAACAAGGATCATTTACAAATATGACTAAACATGCAGTCGAATTGATCCGAAACTAAAATTACCAGTAGTCTCATGAACTCCATCGTGACCGGGTCCATCTCGAAAACCTTCTTGACTGGGTCCCAATGGTGATGTGCCCTGAGGACGCCACGCTCCTGTGGGACGGTGAAGTCCTCCAAGGGGTGTGGGATGCCCAGACTTTCACGTTCTGCATCCTCCTTGGCCCATATGGATCTCTTCCCGCCATAACCATGGCTTCTGAGGTGGTGGCACCCCATGTTCCTCTCTTGAAGCCCCTTCATTGAAGGAAATATGCCCTAGAGGAAATAATAAAGTTGTTATTTTATATTTCCTTATATCATGATAAATGTTTATTATTCATGCTAGAATTGTATTAACCGGAAACTTGATACATGTGTGGATACATAGACAAAACATTGTGTCCCTAGTAAGCCTCTACTAGACTAGCTCATTAATCAAAGATGGTTAAGTTTCCTAACCATAGACATGTGTTGTCATTTGATGAACGGGATCACATCATTAGGAGAATGATGTGATGGACAAGACCCATCCCTTAGCTTAATTAGCATGTTGATCATTCAGTTTTATTGCTATTGCTTTCTTCATGTCAAATACCTATTCCTTTGACTATGAGATTATGCAACTCCCGAATACCAGAGGAACACCTTGTGTGCGATCAAACGTCACAACGTAACTGGGTGATTATAAAGATGCTCTACAGGTGTCTCCGAAGGTGTTTGTTGGGTTAGCACAGATCGATATTAGGATTTGTCACTTTGAGTATTGGAGAGGTATCTCTGGGCCCTCTCAGTAATGCACATCACGATAAGCCTTGCAAGCAATGTGATAATGAGTTAGTTGCGGGATGATGCATTATGGAACGAGTAAAGAGACTTGTTGATAACGAGATTGAATTAGGTATGAAGATACGGACAATCGAATCTCGGGCAAGTAACATACCGATGACAAAGGGAATGACGTATGTTGTCATTGCGGTTTGACCGATAAAGATCTTCGTAGAATATGTAGGAACCAATATGAGCATCCAGGTTCCACTGTTGGTTATTGATTGGAGATGTGTCTCGGTCATGTATACATAGTTCTCGAACCCGTAGGGTCCGCGCGCTTAACGTTCGATGACGATTTTGTATTATATGAGTTATGTGATTTGGTAACCGAATGTTGTTCGGAGTCCCGGATGATTTCACAGACATGACAAGGAGTCTCGAAATGTTCGAGAGGTAAAGATTCATATATAGGACGATAGTATTCGGACACCGGAAGAGTTCTAGGGGTATCGAGTACGTATCGGGTCACCGGAAGGGGTTCCGGGCAACCCCCGGCAAGCTATATGGGCCTAATATGGGCCAAGAGTTGGACATACCAGCCCCAAAAGGGGCTGATGCGCCCCTATAGGATAAATAGGAGGAGAAGGAAAGGAAGGGAAGGGAGAAGGAAAGGGGAGGATTCGACCTCCCCCCTCTCTTTCCTTCCACCTCCGATGGATATGGAAGGGGGAAGGCCGACTTGGAGGAGGCGCCCAAGTAGGATTACTCCTACTTGGGGCTCCCCTTGCATCCCCTCTCCCTCTCCCACCTATATATATGTGGGGGGCTGCTACGTCTCGAGCTAGCGTTGGTTTTCCCCGAAGAGGAGGGGGTGATGCAGCACAGTAGCGTAAGTATTTCCCTCAGTTTTTGAGAACCAAGGTATTAATCCAGTAGGAGGTCACGCACAAGTCCCTCGTACCTGCACAAAATGGTAGCAACTCGCAACCAACGCTTAGGGGTTGTCAATCCCTTCACGGTCACTTACGAGAGTGAGATCTGATAGAGATAATATTTTTGGTATTTTTCGTATAAGGATGCAAAGTGAAAAGTAAAAGCAAAACAAGTAAAATAAAGTAATGGAGATTGATATGATGAGAATAGACCTGGGGGCCATAGGTTTCACTAGTGGCTTCTCTCAAGAGCATAGATATTCTACGGTGGGTGAACAAATTACTGTTGAGCAATTGATAGAATTGAGCATAGTTATGAGGTTATCTAGGTATGATCATGTATATAGGCATCACGTCCGTGACAAGTAGACCGACTCATGCCTGCATCTACTACTATTACTCCACTCATCGACCGCTATCCAGCATGCATCTAGAGTATTAAGTTAAAAACAGAGTAACGCCTTAAGCAAGACGACATGATGTAGAGGAATAAATTCATGCAATATGATAAATACCCCATCTTGTTATCCTCGATGGCAACAATACAATACGTGCCTTGCAACTCTTTCTATCACTGAGTAAGGACACCGCAAGATTGAACCCAAAGCTAAGCACTTCTCCCATTGCAAGAACTACCAATATAGTTGGCCAAACCAAACGGATAATTCGAAGAGACTTGCAAAGATAACTCAATCATACATAAAAGAATTCAGAGAATATTCAAATATTATTCCTAGATAAGTTGGATCATAAACCCACAATTCATTGGTCTCAACAAACACACTGCAAAAATAACATTACATCGAATAGATCTCCACGAGAGAGGGGGAGAACATTGTATTGAGATCCAAAAAGAGAGAAGAAGCCATCTAGCTACTTACTATGGACCTGAAGGTCTGAAGTAAACTACTCACACTTCATCGGAAGGGCTATGGTGTTGATGTAGAAGCCCTCCGTGATGGATGCCCTCTCCGGCGGAGCTCCGGAACAGGCCCCAAGATGGGATCTCGTGGATACAGGAAGTTGCGGCGGTGGAATTAGGTTTTTGGCTCCCCCCTGGTCTAATGGGGGTACGTAGGTATATATAGGAGGAAGGAGCACGTTGGTGGAGCTCCGAGGGGCCCATGAGGCAGGGGGCGCACCCAGGGGGCGCGCCCTCCACCCTCGTGACCTCCCCGGAAACTTTTTGGAGTAGGGTCCAAGTCTCCTGGATCACGTTCGATGAGAAGATCACGTTCCCGAAGGTTTCATTCCGTTTGGACTCCGTTTGATATTCTGTTTCCTCGAAATACTGAAATAGGCAAAAAACAGCAATTCTGGGCTGGGCCTCCGGTTAATAGGTTAGTCCCAAAAATAATATAAAAGTGGAAAATACAGCCCAATATAGTCCAAAACAGTAGATAAAGTAGCATGGAGCAATCAAAAATTATAGATACATTGGAGACGTATCAGGCATCCCCAAGCTTAATTCCTGCTCGTCCTCGAGTAGGTAAATGATAAAAACAGAATTTTTGATGCGGAGTGATACTTTGGCATAATTTCAATGTAAATCTTCTTAATCATGGTATGAATATTCAGACCCGAAAGGTTCAAGACAAAAGTTCATATTGACATAAAAATGATAATACTTCAAGCATACTAATTAAACAATTATGTCATCTCAAAATAACATGGCCAAAGGAAGTTCATCCCTACAAAATCATATAGTTAGGCTATGCTTCATTTTCGTCACACAAAGATGTTCCCAACTTCTATACCCCCGATGACAAGCCAAGCAATTGTTTCATACTCAAATAATCTCAAACTTTTTCAACCTTCACGCAATACATGAGCGCGAGCCATGGACATAGCACTATGGGTGGTATAGAATATGATGATGGGGATTGTGTGGAGAAGACAAAAAAGGAGAAAGTCTCACATCAACGAGGCTAATCAATGAGCTATGGAGATGCCCATCAATTGATGTTAATGCAAGGAGTAGGGATTGCCATGCAATGGATGCACTAGAGCTAAGAATGCTCAACAAAAGAAAACTAGTGGGTGTGCATCCAACTTGCTTGCTCATGAAGACCTAGGGCATTTTGAGGAAGCCCATCGTTGGAATATACAAGCCAAGTTCTATAATGAAAAATTCCCACTAGTATGAACAAGACAACTTATGAGACTCACTATATGAAGAACAAGGTGCTACTTTGAAGCACAAGTGTAGAAAAAGAGATAGTAGCATTGCCCTTTTTATTTTCTCCTTCTTTTTTGGGCCTTTCTTTTTTTCTTTTTGGCCTTTCTCTTTTTTTTGATTGGGCAATGATCTAATAATGATGATCATCACACTTCTATTGATTACAACATAATGATTACAACTCGATACTAGAACAAGATATGACTCTATATGAATGCCTCCGGCGGTGTACCGGGATGGTGCAATGAATCAAGAGTGACATGTATGAAAAATAATGCATGGTGGCTTTGCCACAAATATGATGTCAACTACAAGATCATGCAATGGCAATATGACAAAAGTAAAGCATGTCATGATGATGATGATGATGATGGAAGTTGCATGGCAATATATCTCAGAATGGCTATGGAAATGCCATGATAGGTAGGTATGGTGGCTGTTTTGAGGAAGATATAGGGAGGTTTATGTGTGAAAGAGTGTATCATATCACGGGGTTTGGATGCACCGGCAAAGTTTGCACCAACTCTCAATGTGAGAAAGGGCAATGCACGGTACCGAAGAGGCTAGCAAATGGCGGAAAGGTAAAAGTGCGTATAATCCATGGACTCAACATTAGTCAAAAGAACTCATATACTTATTGCAAAAATTTAGAAGTCATCAAAAATCAAGTACTACGTGCATGCTCCTAGGGGGATAGATTGGTAGGAAAAGACCATCGCTCGTCCCCGACCGCCACTCATAAGGATGCACAAGCCAGGTACACTTCATGCTTCAAATTTGTTACACAACTTTAACCATACGTGCATGCTACGGGACTTGCTAACTTCAACACAAGTATTTCTCAAATTCACAACTACTCAACTAGCACGACTATGATATTATCACCTCCATATCTCAAAACAATTAGCAAGCATCAAACTTATCTTAGTATTCAACCCACTAAAAAGAAAGTTTCACATATCTTGAATACCAAGTATATTAACATTAAGAAAATTACCATGCTATTAACGACTCTCAAAATAATCTAAGTGAAGCATGAGAGATCAAGTTTCTTTAAAACAATCCACCACCGTGCTCTAAAAGATCTAAGTGAAGCACTAGAGCAAAAATTATCACGCTCGAAAGATATAAGTGAAGCACATGGAGTATTCCAACAAATTTCAATTCATAAATGGCTCTCTCAAAAGGTGTGTACAGCAAGGATGATTGTGGTAGACTAACAAGCAAAGACACAAGTAATACAAGACGCTCCAAGCAAAACACATATCATGTGGTGAATAAAAATATAGCTCCAAGTAAATTACCGATGGAAGTGGACGAAAGAGGGGATGCCTTCCGGGGCATCCCCAAGCTTTGACTTTTTGGTGTCCTTGGATTATCTTGGGGGTGCCATGGGCATCCCCAAGCTTAGTCTCTTGCCACTCCTTGTTCCATAATCCATCAAAAGAATTCACCCAAAACTTGAAAACTTCACAACACAAAACTCAATAGAAATCTCGTGAGCTCCGTTAGAGAAAGAAAACAAAAGACTACTTTAAGGTACTGTAGTGAACTTGTTCTTTATTTGTATTGGTGTTAAACCTACTGTATTCCAACTTCTCTATGGTTTATAAACTATTTTACTAGCCATAGATTCATCAAAATAAGCAAACAACACACGCAAAACAGAATCTGTCAAAAACAGAACAGTCTTTAGTAATATGTTACTAACGGAAACTTCTGGAACCCAAAAAATTCTACAAAAATTAGACGACCTGGGAAATTTGTTTATTGATCAGCGGCAATTGGAATCACTATTTTATCACGTTCTGGTGATATTTTACAATTCGGTCACTGAGCGCAAAGATTCTGGAAATTACAGCAAGATCAAATAACTATCTTCCAAGAAGATCTAATAGGTTTAACTTGGCACAAACACTAATTAAAAGATAAAACCACATATAAACAGAATCTAGATGGATTATTTATTCCTAAACAGAACCAAAAACAAAAAAAACACAAAATAAAATTTGGTTGCCTCCCAACAAGCGCTATCGTTTAACGCCCCTAGCTAGGCATAAAAGCAAGGATAGATCTAGGTATTGCCATCTTTAGTAGGCAATCCATAAGTGGCTCTCATGATAGATTCATATGGTAATTTTATTTTCTTTCTAGGAAAGTGTTCCATGCCCTTCTTTAAGGGAAATTGGAATTTAATATTCCCTTCCTTCATATCAATAATTGCACCAATCGTTCTAAGGAAAGGTCTACCAAGAATAATAGGACATGAAGGATTGCAATCTATATCAAGAACGATAAAATCTATGGGCACATAATTCATATTTGCAACAATAAGAACATCATTAATTCTTCCCATAGGCTTTTTAATAGTGGAATCCGCAAGATGCAAGTTTAGAGAGCAATCATCAAAGTCACGGAAATCTAGCAAATCACACAAAGCTTTGGGGATAGTAGAGACACTAGCACCCAAATCACACAAAGCATAAAACTCGTAATTTTTAATTTTAATCTTAATTGTAGGTTCCCACTCATCATGGAGTTTTCTAGGGATAGAAACTTTCAACTCAAGCTTTTCTTCATAAGATTGCATTAAGGCGTCAACAATGTGTTCGGTAAAGGCCTTATTTCGACTATAAGCATGAGGAGAATTTAACACGGATTGCAACAAGGAAATACAATCAATTAAAGAGCAATTTTCATAGTTAAATTCCTTGAGATCCAAAATAGTGGGTTTAGCAATATCTAGATTTTTATTTCTTTCAATCCCTTTTTTATCAATTTCATCATCAGGATCTAAAAACTCAGAATTCTTAGAACGCCTTCTAGGTAAGGGAAGATCATAATCAAATTCATCAAGATTCACATTGCAAAACAACGATTTAAAAGGGGACACATCAATAACTTTCAGATCTTCATCTTGATTTTCATAGGATTTAGAAGAACACGCTTTAATAAAGGCATCTTTGTAAGCACGCATCCTAGCGGTTCTTTCTTTGCACTCATCAACGGAAATTCTCATGGCT
This sequence comes from Triticum aestivum, assembly GCF_018294505.1. Taxonomy (NCBI): domain Eukaryota; kingdom Viridiplantae; phylum Streptophyta; class Magnoliopsida; order Poales; family Poaceae; genus Triticum; species Triticum aestivum. The sequence goes on along the minus strand of NC_057806.1, from coordinate 359,475,360 downwards.
TTGAGAGACTCATTGATATCATGCTTAGGAGGAATAGATCTAAGCTTTAAAGAATCAACCTCAAGAGAAATTCTATCAACGTTCCTAGCCAAATCATCAACTTTAAGCAATTTCTCTTCAAGCAAAGCATTGAAATTCTTTTGCGAATTCATAAACTCTTTAACACTACTCTCAAATTCAGAGGGCATCTTATTAAAATTTCCATAAGAGTTGTTGTAGGAATTTCCATAATTATTAGAAGGATTACTAGGATAAGGCCTAGAATTGAAATTCCCTCTATATGCATTGTTACCAAAACTATTCCTACCAACAAAATTCACATCCATAGATTCATTATTCTCAAGCAAAGTAGATAAAGGCATATTATTGGGATCAGAAGAAACACTCTTAACAAATAAATTCCTAAGTTCATCCATCTTTTCACTCAAAACATTGATTTCTTCTATAGCATGCACTTTTTTATTAGTAGATCTTTCAGTATGCCATTGAGAATAATTGACCATAATATTATCTAGGAGTTCAGTAGCATCTCCTAAAGTGATTTCCATAAAAGTGCCTCCCACGGCCGAATCTAAAAGATTTCTAGAAGCAAAATTCAATCCAGCATAAAAAATTTGTATAATCATCCATAAGTTCAAACCATGAGTAGGACAATTACGTAGCATTAATTTCATTCTCTCCCAAGCTTGTGCAACATGTTCATGATCAAGTTGCTTAAAATTCATAATATCGTTCCTAAGAGAGATAATCTTAGCGGGAGGAAAATACTTAGAGATAAAAGCATCTTTGCACTTGTTCCAAGAATCAATACTATTTTTAGGCAAAGATGAAAACCACGCTTTAGCACGATCTCTAAGCGAAAAAGGAAATAGCTTCAATTTAACGACATCATTATCGACATCCTTTTTCTTTTGCATGTCACATAAATCAACAAAGCCATTTAGATGAGTAGCGGCATCTTCACTAGGAAGGCCGGCGAATTGATCTTTCATAACAAGATTCAACAAAGCAGTATTGATTTTACAAGATTCAGTATTGGCAAGAGGAGCAATCAGAGTGCTAAGGAAATCATTGTTATTGGTATTGGTGAAGTCACACAATTTGGTAGCATCATGGGCCATCACGACAAGCAAGAAAACTAACACACAAGCAAACAAAAGGCAAAGGGAAAGAGAGGGCGAATAAAACGGCAAGGGTGAAGTGGGGGAGAGGAAAACGAGAGGCAAATGGCAAATAATGTAATGCGAGAGATAGAGATTGTGATGGGTACTTGGTATGTTGACTTTTGTGTAGGCTTCCCCGGCAACGGCGCAAGAAATGGCTCGTTGACGGGAGAGTAAATCTTTACTTGACTTGGCGTAGGCCTCCCCGGCAACAGCGCCAGAAATGGCTCGTTGACAGGAGAGTAAATCTTGACTTGACTTGGCGTAGGCCTCCCCGGCAACGGCGCCAGAAATGGCTCGTTGACGGGAGAGTAAATCTTGACTTGACTTGGCGTAGGCCTCCCCGGCAACGGCGCCAGAAATGGCTCGTTGACGGGAGAGTAAATCTTGACTTGACTTGGAGTAGGCCTCCCCGGCAACGGCGCCAGAAATGGCTCGTTGACGGCAGAGTAAATCTTGACTTGACTTGGCGTAGGCCTCCCCGGCAACGGCGCCAGAAATGGCTCGTTGACGGCAGAGTAAATCTTGACTTGACTTGGCATAGGCCTCCCCGGCAATGGCGCCAGAAATCCTTCTTGCTACGTCTCGAGCTAGCGTTGGTTTTCCCCGAAGAGGAGGGGGTGATGCAGCACAGTAGCGTAAGTATTTCCCTCAGTTTTTGAGAACCAAGGTACCAATCCAGTAGGAGGTCACGCGCAAGTCCCTCGTACCTGCACAAAATGGTAGCAACTCGCAACCAACGCTTAGGGGTTGTCAATCCCTTCACAGTCACTTACGAGAGTGAGATCTGATAGAGATAATATTTTTGGTATTTTTGGTATAAGGATGCAAAGTGAAAAGTAAAAGCAAAACAAGTAAAATAAAGTAATGGAGATTGATATGATGAGAATAGACCTGGGGGCCATAGGTTTCACTAGTGTCTTCTCTCAAGAGCATAGATATTCTACGGTGGGTGAACAAATTACCGTTGAGCAATTGATAGAATTGAGCATAGTTATGAGGTTATCTAGGTATGATCATGTATAGAGGCATCACGTCCGTGACAAGTAGACCGACTCCTGCCTGCATCTACTACTATTACTCCACTCATCGACCGCTATCCAGCATGCATCTAGAGTATTAAGTTAAAAACAGAGTAATGCCTTAAGCAAGATGACATGATGTAGAGGAATAAATTCATGCAATATGATAAATACCCCATCTTGTTATCCTTGATGGCAACAATACAATACGTGCCTTGCAACACTTTCTGTCACTGAGTAAGGACACCGCAAGATTGAACCCAAAGCTAAGCACTTCTCCCATTGCAAGAACTACCAATCTAGTTGGCCAAACCAAACGGATAATTCGAAGAGACTTGCAAAGATAACTCAATCATACATAAAAGAATTCAGAGAAGATTCAAATATTATTCATAGATAAGTTGGATCATAAACCCACAATTCATCAGTCTCAACAAACACACCGCAAAAAGAAGATTACATCGAATAGATCTCCACGAGAGAGGGGGAGAACATTGTATTGAGATCCAAAAAGAGAGAAGAAGCCATCAGCTACTAGCTATGGACCCAAAGGTCTGAAGTAAACTACTCACACTTCATAGGAAGGGCTATGGTGTTGATGTAGAAGCCCTCCGTGATGGATGCCCTCTCCGGTGGAGCTCCGGAACAGGCCCCAAGATGGGATCTCGTGGATACAGGAAGTTGCGGCGGTGGAATTAGGTTTTTGGCTCCCCCTGGTCTAATGGGGGTACGTAGGTATATATAGGAGGAAGGAGCACGTCGGTGGAGCTCCGAGGGGCCCACGAGGCAGGGGGGCGTGCCCTCCACCCTCGTGACCTCCCCAGAAACTTCTTGGAGTAGGGTCCAAGTCTCCTGGATCACGTTCGGTGAGAAGATCATGTTCCCGAAGGTTTCATTCCGTTTGGACTCCATTTGATATTATGTTTCCTCGAAATACTGAAATAGGCAAAAAAACAGCAATTCTGGGATGGGCCTCCGGTTAATAGGTTAGTCCCAAAAATAATATAAAAGTGGAAAATAAAGCCCAATATAGTCCAAAACAGTAGATAAAGTAGCATGGAGCAATCAAAAATTATAGATACGTTGGAGACGTATCAGGGGCACCTCTAGAAGACACAACATTGATTCCTCTCCGTGTGCGGCGCCCCCCTCCACAGTTTATGCCTCCGGTCATATTTTTCATAGTGCTTAGGCAAAGCCCTGCGCAGATCACTTCACCATCACCGTCACCACGTCGTCGTGCTGACACAACTCTCCCTCGACACTTTGCTAGATCAAGAGTTCGAGGGACGTCATCGAGCTAAACATGTGCAGAACTCGGAGGTGTCGTACGTTCGGTACTGGATCGGTTGAATCGAGAAGACGTTCGACTACATCAACCACGTTAAACTAACGCTTCCGCTTTCGGTCTACGAGGGTACATGGACACACTCTCCCCCTCTTGTTACTATGCATCTCCTAGATAGATCTTGCGTGATCATAGGAATTTTTTTGAAATTGCATGCTACGTTCCCACCAGTGGCATCAGAGCCATGTCTATGCATAGATGATATGCACGAGTAGAACACAAAGAGTTGTGGGAGGTGATCATCATACTGCTTACCACCAATGTCTTATTTTGATTCGGCGGTATTGTTGGATGAAGCGGCGACCAACCTTACATGACAACATTCATGAGACCGGTTCCACCGACAGACATGCAACTAGTTTTGCATAAAGGTGGCTGGCGGGTGTCTGTTTCTCCTACTTTAGTTGAATCGAATTTGACTGTGGTTGGTCCCTATTGAAGGTTAAAACAACAAACTTTTGAAATCACCTTTGTGGTTTTTGATGCGTAGGTAAGAACGGTTCTTGCTAGAATCCCATAGCAGCCACGTAAAATTTGCAACAACAAAGTAGAGGACGTCTAACTTGTTTTTGCAGGGCATGTTGTGATGTGATATGGTCAAGACATGATGTGATATACATTATTGTATGAGATGATCATGTTTTGTAAAAGTTATCGACAACTGGCAGGAGCCTTATGGTTGTCGCTTTATTGTATGAAATGCAAATGCCATATAATTGCTTTACTTTATCACTATGCATTAGCGATAGTTGTAGACGCAATAGTTGGCGGGACGACCACGACGCTACGATCGAGATCAAAGGTGTCAAGCTGGTGATGATGGAGATCATGACAATGCTTTGGAGATGGAGATCAAAGGTGTCAAGTCGGTGATGATGGAGATCATGACAATGCTTTGGAGATGGAGATCAAAGGCACAAGATGATGATGGCCATATCATGTCACATATTTTGATTGGATGTGATGTTTATCTTTTATGCATCTTATTTTGCTTAGTACGGCGGTAGCATTATAAGATGATCTCTCACTAAAATTTCAAGGTATAAGTGTTCTCCCTGAGTATGCACCATTGCGACAGTTCGTCGTGCCGAGACACCACATGATGATCGGGAGTGATAAGCTCTACATTCACATACAACGGGTGCAAGACAGTTTTGCACATGCGGAATACTCGGTTTAAACTTGACAAGCCTAGCATGTACAGATATGGCTTCGGAACACTAGAGATCGAAAGGTCGAACGTGAATCATATAGTAGATATGATCAACATAGAGATGTTCACCATTGAAAACTACTCCATCTCACGTGATGATCAGACATGGTTTAGTTGATATGGATCACATGATCATTTAGATGACTTGAGGGATGTCTATCTAAGTGGGAGTTCTTAAGTGATATGATTAATTGAACTTAATTTATCATGAACTTAGTCCTGATAGCATTTGTATATCTATGTTGTAGATCAATAGCTCGTGTATAGCTCTCTTGTTTTATTTTTGATATGTTCATAGAGAAAACTAAGTTGAAAGATGATGGTAGCAATGACGTGGACTGGGTCCGTGATCTGAGGATTATCCTCATTGCTGCACAGAAGAATTATGTCCTTCATGCACCGCTAGGTGACAGACCTGTTGCTGGAGCTGATGCAGATGTTATGAATGTTTGACAAGCTCGGTATGATGACTACTTGATAGTTTAGTGCACCATACTTTACGGCTTAGAACTGGGAGTTCAAAAACATTTTGAATGCCACGGAGCATATGAGATGTTCCAAGAGCTAAAATTGGTATTTTAGACTCATGCCCGTGTTAAGAGGTATGAGACCTCTGACAAGTACTTTGCCTACAAGATGGAGGAGAATCGCTCGGCTAGTGAGCATGTGCTCAGAATGTCTGAGTACTACAATCACCTGAATCAAGTGGGAGTTAATCTTCCAGATAAGATAGTGATTTGCAGAGTTCTCTAGTCACTATCACCAAGTTACTAGAACTTCGTGATGAACAATAATATGCAAGGGATAACAGAAATGATTCCCAAGCTCTTCGCGATGCTGAAATCGGTGAAGGTAGAAATCAAGAAAAAGCATCAAGTGTTGATGGTTGACAAGACCACTAGTTTCAATTAAAAGGGCAAGGGAAATAAAGGGAACTTCAAGAATAATGGCAAGCAAGTTGCCACTCCCATGAAGAAGCCCAAAGCTAGACCTAAGCCTGAAACTGAGTGCTTCTACTACAAAGGGAATGGTCACTGGAAGCGGAACTACCCCAAATACTTGGCGGATAAGAAGGATGGCAAAGTGAACAAAAGTATATTTGATATACATGTTATTGATGTGTACTTTACTAGTGTTCATAGTAACCCCAGGGTATTTGATACCGGTTCAGTTGCTAAGATTAGTAACTCGAAACAGGAGTTGCAAAATGAACAAACACTAGTTAAGGGCAAGGTGACAATATGTGTTGGAAATGATTCCAAGGTTGATCACCATCGCACACTCCTTTTACCTTCGGGATTAGTGTTGAACCTAAAATAAATATTATTTGGTGTTTGCGTCGAGCATGAATATGATTGGATCATGTTTATTGCAATATAGTTATTCATTTAAGTCAAGATGAATGGCAAGCAAGTTGCCACTCCCGTGAAGAAGCCCAAAGCTAGACCTGAGCCTGAAACTGAGTGCTTCTACTGCAAAGGAAATGGTCACTGGAAGTGGAACTGCCCTAGATACTTGGCGGATAAGAAGGATGGCAAACTGAATAAAGGTATATTTGATATACATGTTATTAATGTGTACTTTACTATGTTCATACAAACCCCTCGGTATTTTGATACTAGTTCAGTCACTAAAGAGTAGTAACTCGAAACGGGAGTTGCGGCATGAACATAGACTAGTTAAAGGTGAAGTGATGATGTGTGTTGGAAGTGGTTCCAAGGTTGATATGATCATCATCGCACACTCCCTATACTTTCGGGATTAGTGTTAAACCTAAATAAATGTTATTTGGTGTTTGCATTGATCATGAATATGATTTGATCATGTTTATTGCAATATGGTTATTCATTTAAGTCAAAGAATAATTGTTATTCTATTTACATGAATAAAACCTTCTATGATCATACACTCAATATAAATGGTTTATTGAATCTGGATCATAGTGATACACATATTCATAATATTGAAGCCAAAAGATGCAAAGGTTAATAATGATAGTGCAACTTATTTGTGGCACTGCCATTTAGGTCATATTGGTGTAAAGCGCATGAAGAAAATCCATGCTGATGGGATTTTCAAATCACTTGATTATGAATCAGTTGATGCTTGCGAATCATGCCTCATAGGCAAGATGACTAAAACTCCGTTCTCCGGAACAATGGAGCGAGCAACTGACTTATTGGAAATAATACATACTGATGCATGCGGTCTGATGAGTGTTGAGGCTCGCGGCGAGTATTATCATTTTCTGACCTTCATAGATGATTTGAGTAGATATGGGTATATCTACTTGATGAAACATAAGTCTGAAACACTTGAAAAGTTCAAGGAATTTCAGAGTGAAGTGGAAAATCATCATGACAAGAAAATAAAGTTTCTACGATCTGATCGCGGAGACAAATATTTGAGTTACGAGTTTGGTCTTCAACTAAAACAATGTGGGGTAGTTTCACAAATTCATGCCACCTGGAACACAACAGCATAATGGTGTGTCCGAACGTCATAACCGTACTTTATTGGATATAGTGCAATCTATGATGTCTCTTACCGATTTACCACTATCATTTTAGGGTTATGCATTAGAGACAGCTACATTCACATTAAATAAGGCACCGTCTAATCTGTTGAGACGACACCGTATGAACTATGGTTTGGCTAGAAACCTAAGCTGTCGTTTCTTAAAGTTTGGGGTTGTGATGCTTATGTGAAAAAGTTTCAGCCTGATGAGCACAAACCTAAATCAAAAAGGTGCGTCTTCATAGGATACCCAAAAGAAACTATTGTGTACACCTTCTATCATAGATCCGGAGGCAAGATCTTTGTTGCTAAGAATGGATCCTTTCTAGAGAAGGAGTTTCTCTCGAAAGAAGTGAGTGGGAGGAAAGTAGAACTTGATGAGGTAATTGTACCTTCTCTCGAATTGGAAAGTAGTTCATCACAGAAATCAGTTCCAGTGATGCCTACACCAACTAGAGAGGAAGCTAATGATAATGATCATGAAACTTTAGATCAAGTTACTACCGAACCTCGTAGGTCAACCATAGCACGTTCCGCACGAGAGTGGTACGGTAATCCTGTTTTGGAAGTCATGTTACTAGACCATGACGAACCTACGAACTATGAGGAAGTGATGATGAGCCCAGATTCCAATAAATGGCTTGAAGCCATGAAATCTGAGATAGGATCCATGTGTGAGAACAAAGTATGGACTTTGATTGACTTGCCCGATGGTCAGCGGACCATTGAGAATAAATGGATCTTCAAGAGGAAGACGGAAGCTGATAGTAGTGTTACTATCTACAAAAGCTCGAATTGTCTCAAAAGGTTTTCGACAAGTTCAAGGTGTTGACTACGATGAGATTTTCTCGCTCATATCGATGCTTAAATTTTGTCCGAATCATGTTAGCAATTGCCGCATTTTATGAAATCTGGCAAATGGATGTCAAAACTGCATTTCTTAATGGATTTATTAAAGAAGAGTTGTATATGATGCAACCAAAAGGTTTTCTCAATCCTAAAGGTGCTAACAAAGTGTACAAGCTCCAGCGATCCATCTATGGACTAGTGCCAGCATCTCAGAGTTGGAATATATGCTTTGATGAGTTGGTCAAAGCATATAGTTTTATACAGACTTGCGGTGAAACCTATATTTACAAGAAAGTGAGTGGGAGCTCTGTAGCATTTCTGATATTATATGTGGATGATATATTGTTGATCGAAAATGATACTGAATTTCTGGATAGCATAAAAGGATACTTGAATAAGAATTTTTAATGAAAGACCTCGGTGAAGATGCTTACATATTGGGCATCAAGATCTATAAAGATAGATCAAGACGCTTGATAAATTTTTCAATGAGTACATACCTTGACATGTTTTTGAAGTAGTTCAAAATGGAACAGTCAAAGAAGGAGTCATTGCCTGTGTTGCAACATGTGAAGTTGAGTAAACACTCAAAACCCGAAGGAGTTCTTGCCTGTGTTGCAAGGTGTGAAGTTGAGTAAACACTCAAAACCCGACCACGACAACTTCACACCTTGCAACATAGGCAAGAACTCCTTCTTTGACTGTTCCATTTTGAACTACTTCAAAAACATGTCAAGGTATGTAGTCATTGAAAAATTTATCAAGCATCTTGATCTATCTCTATAGATCTTGATGCCCAATATTTAAGCAGCTTCACCGAGGTCTTTCATTGAAAAATTCTTATTCAAGTATCCTTTTATGCTATCCAGAAATTTAGTATCATTTCCGATCAACAATATGTCATCCACATATAATATCAGAAATGCTACTGAGATCCTACTCACTTTCTTGTAAATACAGGCTTCTCCAAAAGTCTGTATAAAACTATATGCTTTGATCAACTCATCAAAGCGTATATTCCAACTCCGAGATGCTTGCACCAGTCCATAGATGGATCGCTGGAGCTTGCAGACTTTGTTAGCACCTTTAGGATTGACAAAACTTTCTTGTTTTATCATATACAACTCTTCTTTAACAAATCCATTAAGGAATGCAGTTTTGACATCCATTTGCCAGATTTCATAAAATGTGGCAATTGCTAACATGATTCGGACAGACTTAAGCATCGCTACGAGTGAGAAAATCTCATTGTCGTCAACACCTTGAACTTGTCGAAAACTTTTTTCGACAATTCGGGCTTTGTAGATAGTAACACTACTACCAGCGTCCGTCTTCCTCTTGAAGATCCATTTATTCTCAATGGCTTGCTGATCAACGGGCAAGTCGACCAAAGTCCACACTTTGTTCTCATACTTGTATTCTATCTCAGATTTAATGGCCTCAAGCCATTTTGCGGAATCTGGGCTCATCGTCGCTTCCTCATAGTTCGTAGGTTCGTCATGGTCAAGTAACATGACCTACAGAACAGGATTACCATACCACTCTGGTGCGGATCTTACTCTGGTTGACCTACGAGGTTCGGTAGTAACTTGATCAGAAGTTTCATGATCATCATCATTAGCTTCCTCACTAATTGGTGTAGGAATCACTTGAACTGGTTTCTGTGATGAACTACTTTCCAATAAGGGAGTAGGTACAATTACCTCATCAAGTTCTACTTTTCCTCTCACTCACTTGTTTCGAGAGAAACTCCTTCTCTAGAAAGTATCCATTCTTAGCAACAAATATCTTTCCTTCGGATCTATGATTGAAGGTGTACCCAACTGTCTCCTTTGGGTATCCTATAAAGACACATTTCTCTAATTTGGGTTCGAGCTTATCAGGTTGAAGCTTTTTCACATAAGCATCGCAGCCCCAAACTTTAAGAAATGACAGCTCAAGTTTCTTACTAAACCACAGTTCATATGGTGTCGTCTCAACGGATTTTTAGACAGTGCCCTATTTAACGTGAATGCACCTGTCTCTAATGCATAACCCCAAAATGATAGTGGTAATTCGTTAAGAGACATCATAGATTGCACCATATCTAATAAAGTACGGTTATGACATTCAGACACACCATTACATTGTGGTGTTCCAAGTGGCGTGAGTTGCGAAACTATTCCACATTGTTTCAAATGAAGACCAAACTCGTAACTCAAATATTTGTTTCCGCGATCAGATCGTAGAAACTTTATTTTCTTGTTACGATGATTTTCCCCTTTACTCTAAAATTCTTTGAACTTTTCAAATGTTTCAGACTTTTGTTTCATCAAGTAGATATACCCATATCTGCTCAAATTATCTATGAACGTCAGAAAATAATGATGCCCGAAGCGAGCCTCAACACTCATTGGACCGCGTACATCAGTATGTATTATTTCCAACAAGTGTGTTGCTCACTCCATTGTTCCGAAGAACGAAGTCTTAGTCATCTTGCCCATGAGGCATGGTTCACAAGCATCAAGTGATTCATAATCAAGTGATTCCAAAATCCCATCAGCATGCAGTTTCTTCATGCGCTTTACACCAATATGACCTAAACGGCAGTGCCACATATAAGTTGCACTATCATTATTAACTTTGCATCTGTTGGCTTCAATATTATTAATATGTGTATCACTACGGTTGAGATTCAATAAACCATTTATATTGAGTGTATGACCATAGAAGGTTTTATTCATGTAAATAGAACAACAATTATTCTTTGACTTAAATGAATAATCGTATTGCAATAAACATGATCCAATCTTATTTACGCTCAACGCAAACACCAAATAACATTTATTTTAGGTTCAACACTAATCCCGAAGTTAAAGGGAGTGTGTGATGGTGATATTATCTACCTTGGAATCACTTCCAACTCACATCATCACCTCGCCCTTAACTAGTCTATGTTTATTACTACTCTTAGCAACTAAACCAATATAAAATACTGAGGGGTTGCTATAAACACTAGTAAAGTACACATCAATAACATGTATATCAAATATACCTTTGTTCACTTTGCCATCCTTCTTATCCGCCAAGTATCTTGGGCAGTTCCACTTCCAATGACCATTTCCTTTGCAGTAGAAGCACTCAGTTTCAAGCTTGGTTCTAGCTTTGGGCTTCTTCATGGGAGTGGCAACTTGCTTGCCATTCTCCTTGAAGTTCCCTTTCTTTCCCTTGCCCTTTTACTTGAAACTAGTGGTCTTGTCAACCATCAACACTTGCTGCTTTTCTTGATTTCTACCTTCGCTGATTTCAGCATCGCAAAGAGCTCGGGAATTGTTTTCATCATCCCTTACATATTATAGTTCATCAAGAAGTTCCAATGACTTGGCGATAGTGACTAGAGAACTCTGTCAATCACTATCTTATCTGGAAGATTAACTCCCACTTGATTCAAGTGATTGTAGTACTCAGACATTCTGAGCACATGCTCACTGGTTGAGCTATTGTCCTCAATCTTGTAGGCAAAGTACTTGCTAGAGGTCTCATACCTCTCGACTCGGGCATGAGTCTGAAATACCAATTTCAGCTCTTGGAACATCTTATATGTTCCGTGGCGTTCAAAACGTTTTTGAATTCCTGGTTCTAAGCCGTAAAGCATGGTGCACTAAACTATCAAGTAGTCATCATACCGAGCTTGCCAAAAGTTCATAACATCTGCATCTGCTCCTGCAATAGGTCCGTCACCTAGCGGTGCATCAAGGACATAATTCTTCTGTGCATCAATGAGGATAATCCTCAGATCACGGAGCTAGTCCGCATCATTGCTACTAACATCTTTTAACATAGTTTTCTATAGGAACATATCATAAATAAAATGGGGAAGCTATACACAAGCAATTGATCTACAACATAGATATGAAAATACTATCAGGGCTAAGTTCATGATAAATTTAAGTTCAATTAATCATATTACTTAAGAACTCCCACTTAGATAGACATCCCTCTAATCATCTAAGCGATCATGTGATCCATGTCAACTAAACCATGTCCGATCATCACGTGAGATGGAGTAGCTTTCAATGGTGAACTTCACTATGTTGATCATATCTACTATATGATTCACGCTCAACCTTTCGGTCTCAGTGTTCCGAGGCCATATCTGCATATGCTAGGCTCATCAAGTTTAACCCGAGTATTCTACGTGTGCAAAACTGGCCCGATCATCATGTGGTGTCTCGGCACGATGAACTGTCGCAACGGTGCATACTCAGGGAGAACACTTATACCTTGAAATTTTTATTAAGGGATCATCTCATAATGCTACTGTTGTACTAAGCAAAATAGGATGCATAAAAGATAAACATCACATGCAATCAAAATATGTGACATGATATGGCCATCATCATCTTGTGCCTTTGATCTCCATCTCCAAAGTACCCTCATGATCACCATCGTCACCGGCATGACACCATGATCTCCATCATCTTGATCTTTATCAATGTGTCGTCACATGGTCGTCTCGCCAACTATTGCTATCGTGTAGCGAGAAAGTAAAGCAATTATATGGCGCTTGCATCTTATGCAATAAAGAGACAATCATAAGGCTCCTGCCAGTTGCCGATAACTTTAACCAAACATGATCATCTTATACAACAATTTATATCTCATCACGTCTTGACCATCTCACATCACAACATGCCCTGCAAAAACAAGTTAGACGTCCTCTACTTTGTTGTTGCAAGTTTTACGTGGCTGCTACGGGCTTAGCAAGAATTGTTCTTACCTACGGCATAAAAACCACAACGTGGTATAGTGATTGCTTTTTGATCTTCAGAATGAACCATGTTCATTGAATCCGATTCAACTAAAGTTGGAGAAACAGACACCCGCCAGCCACATGTGTGCAAAGCACATCGATAGAACCAATCTCATGAACGCGGTCATGTAATGTCGGTCCGGGCCGCTTCATCCAACAATACCACCGAATAAAGAAACAACTAGTGACGGCAAGCAATATGTATATACCCACGCCCACAACTCCTTTGTGTTCTACTTGTGCATATAACATCTAGGCATAGACCTGGCTCGGATGCCACTGTTGGGGAACGTAGTATTTCAAAAATTTACCTACAATGATGCAAGATCTATCTAGGAGATGCATAGCAACGAGAGGGGAGAGTGTGTATATGTACCCTTGTAGACCAAAAGCGGAAGCGTTCAGTAACGCGGTTGATGTAGTCGAACATCTTCATGATCCAACCGATCCAAGTACCGAACGTACGGCACCTCCACGTTCACCACATGTTCAGCTTGATGACGTCCCTCGGGCTCTTGATCCAGTTGAGGCCGAAGGAGAGTTCCGTCAGCATGACGGCATGGTGACGGTGTTGATGAAGTTACCGGCGTAGGGCTTCGCCTAAGCACTATGACGATATGACCGAGGTGTGTAACTGTGGAGGGGGGCACCGCACATGGCTATGACAAATCTTGGAGTGCCTTTGGGGTGCCACCTGCCCATGTATATAAAGGAGGGAGGAGGATCTTTATCGGTCAAACCGCATAACGATATGTGTTGTTCCCTTTGTCATCGGTATGTTACTTGCCCGAGATTCGATCATCGGTATCTCAATACCTAGTTCAATCTCGTTACCGGCAAGTCTCTTTACTCGTTCTGTAATGCAACATCCCGCAACTAACTCATTAGTCACGTTGCTTGCAAGGCTTATAGTGATGTGCATTACCAAGAGGGCCTAGAGATACCTCTCCGACAATCGGAGTGACAAATCCTAATCTCGATCTATGCCAACTCAACAAACATCATCGGAGACACTTGTAGAGCATATTTATAATCACCCAGTTACGTTGTGACGTTTGATAGCACACAAGGTGTTCCTCCGGTATTCGGGAGTTGCATAATCTCATAGTGAGAGGAACATGTATAAGTCATGATGAAAGCAATAACAATAAAACTAAATGATCATTTACGCTAAGCTAATGGATGGGTCTTGTCCATCACATCATTATCTAATGATGTGACCCCGTTCATCAAATGACAACACATGTCTATGGTCAGGAAACTTAACCATCTTTGATTAACGAGCTAGTCAAGTAGAGGCATACTAGGGACACTCTGTTTTATCTATGTATTCACACATGTACTAAGTTTCTGGTTAGTACAATTCTAGCATGAACAATAAACATTTATCATGATATAAATAAATATAAATAACAACTTTATTATTGCCTCTAGGGCATATTTCCTTCACGAAATTCGCAGAAAATTTTGGCATGACCTTTGCTAAAAAGTGGACAAATCGAGCACCTGAAATTTGCCGAAACGGAAATGAATCAACATTCTGGCAAAACATAGGCCACTTGGCTTCATTCCTTGGAAACAACAAAAGGCCACTTGGGCACAATCGAACCACTTCAAAGAAAAGATATAACATGACCACTTCAATGAAAAGATATAATCAATAATAATAGTCTAGGAAGGGATCATCTTTAAAGTAAAACTTGCCTAAATTCTTTTCCTAGAAAAATAGTGGTCTTTTCAAAAATCAAAAACCTTTACAAAATGACCTCACTAAACACTTCTCTGCCTTGGACAGAACCTAAATTCTGTTCGAGCTATTCCTCACACACACACACACACACACACATTATTTTCTCTAACCCTTCTCTGCCTAGGACAGAACCCAATTAAATTGCAAAGGAACTCCATTTGTCTAACCCTTCTGATCTAATGCTCCAAAATAAATTTTTGATCTAACCTAGCAAACCTAGTTAACCTAGCTTGTTAACCTAACGAACCTAATTAACCTAGCTATTTAACCTAGCTAGTTAACCTAGTTTACCTAGATAATTAACCTAATTAAACTAGTTAACCTAGCTAGTTCTCTATCAAAGCCCTAAATAATTTTTTGCACAAACTTAGATAATTAACCTAATTAAACTAGTTAACCTAGCTAGCTAGTTCTCTGTCCAATGTTTGTGCTATGCATGTGAGAGAGAGAGGAGGGTTGGGGGCTTACAGAGGATGGCTCCGGTGGTGGCGAGGGAGGCGGGGGCATCTCCGGTGACGGCGAGGGAGGCAGTTGTGGCGAGGGAGGCAGGGGCATCGAGGGTGGCTCCGGTGGCGTTAATGAGGCCGCGTGGCTCCGGTGGCGTTGGGGGACGCTCTAGTGGTGTCGACGGTGCACGGCTCTGGTGGCGTTGGGGGCGGCTCCGGTGGCGTCGACGGCACGCGGCTCTGGTGGCTCCGGGGGTGTCGACGTTAGCAGGAGACGGGGGCGAAGTGGGGCGATGGCGAATTGGGGAGACAGCGGCGAAGTGGGGCGAGGGGTTTGGGGGAGAAGTGGTTGCCGGGGGGGAGGGAAACCGCTTTTGGGTTAAGTCAAACATAGCGGTAGCGCGTTAAGTAAAAATGCGCTATAGCTAAGTTAGCTATAGCAATTTTTACTAAACGCGCTACTGTTATAGCTATGTATTTTCCTTTTCTTTTCTTTTCTTATTTCCTTTTCTCTTTCTATAGTGGGGTTCTAAGAAACGCGATGCTGCTATATTATCTATAGCGCCTCTTATGAATAGACACTATTGCTATGCCGTTCTCCTTTTTACCTTTTTCATTTATTTTTCTTTACATTTTATTTTTTCCTTTTTCCTCTTTCTATTTCTTTCATTTTCATTTAGTTTTCTATTTATTTTTCATTTTATTTTCTTGTTATTAGCAGTAGCGCCTTTCACCGTAAACGCACCGCTACAACAATCTTATTGGTAGCGCGGTTTTTATAAGACCGCTACTACTATGTGTAGCCTTCGGCTTAGTAGTAGGAATTTTAGTAGTAGCGCTTTTACCGGGGGACGCGCTACTGCTACATTTGTATCTGTAGCGCGGTTATCCTGCACGCTCTACCACTATGTACCACTAGCCCCCTTTTTTAACAAGCGCTGCTGCTAAAGTTCAGCGTATAAGGTTTTCCCTAGTAGTGTTAGAGTGTCAGAGGGTTGGTGGTGGAGTTGCTCCTCACAAATGGTGGGAGAAGCCTGCTAGACAAACGGAGGGGATGACTACAATATTAGTAAGAGAGGGGATGACTGCCTGTCTGTGCACGTGCGTGTGAGAGACGGACCGGGAGGCATGCACGAATTATGAGGGGGACGATATGGCTATGGTAAGCAAACGTAACTACATAGGAAGATCAATCTTCGTGTGTTGGAGAAATGGAGAGACATAACCTGTGAGTTACGTCGATTGGTGTGTGGGGAAAAAGAATTATAGTCAACCTAGCTATATGTAGGGAGATCGACCGGTATACCAGAGAGACAAACAGAGAGAGGGATGCGGCTAGGGGGTGGTGCGAGAGGCCTACTATATCGAGGGGGAAGGAGTGTGCGAGTATGAGATCGATGAAAAGAGGAGCGGGAGTGTGCATGTGCATGGAAACATATTAGACAGAGGGGGGCATGGACGGTGAGAAGAGAAGAGGGAAAACTTGTGTTTGTGGTAGGCACACCTGGCTAGAGAGGCATATCCATCGGTGTGTGCCAGAAAGAAGGAGCTGGGGGCCTACACACACCGTGGGTGAACGACCTAAAGAGAAATAATGAATGTGCGCGATGGAGCTAGAGAATGTTGAGGGAGGGTGAGAGAGAAGCAGGCGTGTGCATGCACAAGAGAAAGTTAGCTCTAGCTACAAAGAGAAGAGGATTGTGTGGGTGTAAAAGATGAACAGAGATCATAATTCATTATAAAAGTGGATTCGGATATTTTAACAAGAGATCATAGTGTTTTAAACCGACGCATGCATGAATATAATGGTGATACACATGATGTAGTTATGAACATGTTATACTACATATAATATATATATAACATTGATTTGAATTTGTGATAATGTGTGGCTTTTGCAGCTCATGGCTAAATACTTGCCATAATGTAGGGGGCAGGGCACTATACTTTGTGTGATAAACATAGTGTACATATGAAACATGGTTTAGATTATGAAGATCTAGCTAGTACATCAAATGTACTATTATTTGGAACAACATCAAGTGTATTCAAAATTTTGAATTCGAGTTCATATAGTACACATAGTTCATATCTAAATCTACAATAATCATGTGGTGTGTTGTTAAGATAATATACAAATGATGGTTTAACTTGGCAACAATCATGATTGTAGATTCTTATTCAAATAGAGAAACGAATTCAAATTTAGTTCGAACTGCAGCGGTAGTATATACATTTGGAATGCACTAAAATGTTTGTATGAGTAGGTTACATGCATTACACACCTAGCGAAAAAATTTAATTGGACATAACATGGATTCATAGTTTTGAATAGCATTTGTACGGTAAAACGGGACAAGACTCTCTCTTTGTGTGGTGCGAATGGTTTTTTTGTTTTTTCATTGAGGGAAGTATGAATTGATTTGGTACGTAGTACATTATTACACGTTAGTCTTGTCTCGAAATTTCATCTCACGCCTTGTTATCTAGAAAATTCAGATATCCACTGGTACAGTGAGGTGCTATACAAACGGTTTTCAACCCCTTTCCGTGACGGCATTTGGAACCGTCGCCAAGTGAGTGTGGGCGATATGGGGGGTCCTTCCCACACGACCCAGAAACCATCGGGGATATGCCCTCCTGGCACACACGTTTGGCAAAATGAGGTCGTGTGCGACCGACGAGCGCTCAAATGTGGTTATACGTACAGTAATGCTAAAAAAATATAATTACATAGGCAAAATCGTTTCCGGTCGTAAGTACATCCCACACAGTCTGTGCTCGCTAAACGTTTCCATTCGTATGAACATCCCACATAGTCGCTCCAAGGAAAACGTTTCCCTTCACAGGTACAACACACACAATTTTCCCCGTCAAATCGTTTGTGATAGCGCTACCATTGCACACAATATTAACAATTTTATCATTTGCATTATTGAATGCATCATACATGGTGCGTATAAGAAACTGTGTGGCAAAGGTTGTCCATCACACACTGTTTTTATGTGGTAAACGTTTGTGCAAGGTGGCCTAACGCAAACAGTTTTCAAGAGAATGTCGTGTGTGATTGTTCATTGATCCAACACGGTTTATTCCTAGAAACTGTGTGTGTTGTCTGAGGTCATCGCCCACGGTGTTTTCTGAATAACCGTTTGCAATAGAAAAACCCAATTAGCATGCTAATTGGCCAATTAGCAGGCTAATTGCCCTATTATTAATAATACATTTATTAATCTAATTGACATTCATACTAAGCACATAATATATTTCATTTCCATATTAAGAAAGCAAGATTTCATAATTGAAATACATAAGAGTACAACATGATATAGCTTCAGCACTCAGCTACCCCAATACACAACTACACCAGCACCAATTTTGACATGCAACATCGAGAACCTTTCGAAATTAGCATCATAGACGGTACATAGAAAGATGCATCTCATCTGGAAAACTGCTGAAGCGGAAGGCGAATATTAAGCCTTCATTCATGTTGAAGGTCTTTGCAACTTTAGGCCAGTGCATGTGGATGATTGACCGTCCATCCTTCGTCCTCTTCAGGAACACTTCAATATTGAACCATGGGTGTTGTATGAAAACCTTCCTCGCCTCCTGACCATAGAGGTGGTTTGAGAGGTAATCATCAGTGAACTGATTTGGAAGGCCTGAAAACAAGGATGTGCATAAATATCTTCTCTATATTGGAAATGGGCAAAGGAATAAAAAAAGGCAAGGTATAATAGTTAGTACCATCTTGTAGTTAACTGATGTCTTGTTCATTGTGCAGACAAAGATCTTGTTGTTTTTTGTCGCTAATTTCTTTATCCTAACAATCTTTCTGAGTTTCTTGACTTGATTGATATTCACGAACAAGTCATTTCCCCATATGCAAAAAGGGTCGAACAGTGGGTCAAAACCTATGACAGCAGGACCTACATGTGCAAGACCAAATTGTTAAAAACCTAAATATTATAAGGGTTCCTGCAGTTGCACAATAATGTGCTATTAGACAATGGACCATGCACATGCTGACCTCGGTTGTAAACCTCAGTGCTTCCCATTGTTTTCCTGCAACACATATAAGGTAGTTAGTCATCAGGTTAAGTAAGGGTTCACATGCTATCAGTAAAATATGTTGATGAAAAATAAGCACATTGCAGATTCATCAGATTAGTTATTAAGAAATAGGAAATATAGCAATTGTATATGTTTCTCATGTATTAAGTGCAGCCAAATTCGATTTATTCCTCACATGCACAACAATACAAAATTCTACCCCCGACAATTGGACATCACATTGTAGAATTGAACCAAGCAGTTAACTAAACACCACAACAAATGAACCAAACATTAACTGAGCACCACATTGCACAATATAACATACTCCTAATAGAAGATCAGACAGTTAACCAAACCAAGCATGCTTAACAACTCGGAAATATATCAATTGTATTTATTTCTCATGTATTTAGTACAGCCAAAACTCCGCCTATGTTGTCTCAACATAGCCAATCCCAAGCCCGGGTAAAGGAGGAGGGTTGTGATAGGCTTGGCGAGCCAACGTAAAAACTCAGCCACTCTTATGGAGAAGAAACCCAAAAGATTTTCGTTGGGGCGTAACCCTCTCAGTGACGCGCTACATCGGAACCCGGGTGTGGTGGAAAATGGGTAAGGGACGGGCCGTCACCCCCAAGGTGGCGCGATGTATCTTGATTCGGATACGGTGGCAAGTGAGCGAGGATCGGGTCGTCGCATCCTTAGTGGCGCGCTACATCGGCGCCCGGATGTAGTGGAAAATGGGCAAGGGTCTTCGCATTTGACTCGACGAGTGCGAAGGGTAAGGAAGCTAGCCGAGCCTAGGAGGATTCGCTTAGGTAGCTGGAACGTAGGGTCTCTGACAGGGAAGCTTCGGGAGCTAGTTGATGCAGCGGTGAGGAGAGGTGTTGATATCCTTTGCGTCCAAGAAACCAAATGGAGAGGATAGAAGGCGAAGGAGGTGGAGGATACCGGCTTCAAGCTGTGGTACACAGGGACGGCTGCAAACAGAAATGGCGTAGGCATCTTGATCAACAAGAGCCTCAAGTATGGAGTGGTAGACGTCAAGAGACGTGGGGACCAGATTATCCTGGTCAAGCTGGTAGTTGAGGACTTGGTTCTCAATGTTATCAGCGCGTATGCCCCGCAAGTAGGCCACAATGAGAACACCAAGAGGGAGTTCTGGGAAGGCCTGGAAGACATGGTTAGGAGTGTACCGATTGGTGAGAAGCTCTTCATAGGAGGAGACCTCAATGGCCACGTGGGTACATCTAACATAGGTTTTGAAGGGGCGCACGGGGGCTTTGGCTATGGCATCAGGAATCAAGAAGGAGAAGATGTCTTAAGCTTTGCTCTAGCCTACAACATGATTGTAGCTAACACCCTCTTTAGAAAGAGAGAATCACATCTGGTGACTTTTAGTAGTGGCCAACACTCTATCCAGATTGATTTCATCCTCTCGAGAAGAGAAGATAGGCGTGCGTGCCTAGACTGTAAGGTGATACCTGGAGAGAGTGTTGTACCCCATCATAAGCTGGTGGTTGCTGACTTCCGCTTTCGGATTACTGTCTAGCGGGATAAGCGTGCCAAAGTCGCTAGAACGAAGTGGTGGAAGCTCAAGGGGGAGGTAGCTCTAGCGTTCAAGGAGAGGGTCATTAAGGAGGGCCCTTGGGAGGAAGGAGGAGATGCGAACAATGTGTGGACGAAGATGGCGACTTGCATTCGTAAGGTGGCCTCGGAGGAGCTTGGAGTGTCCAGGGGAAGGAGAAGCGAAGATAAGGATACCTGGTGGTGGAATGATGATGTCCAGAAGGCGATTAAAGAGAAGAAAGATTGCTTCAAACGCCTATACCTGGATAGGAGTGCAGACAACATAGAGAAGTACAAGATGGCGAAGAAGGCCGCAAAGCGAGCTGTTGGTGAAGCAAGGGGTCGGGCATATGAGGACCTCTACCAACGGTTAGGCACGAAGGAAGGTGAAAGGGACATCTATAAGATGGCCAAGATCCGAGAGAGGAAGACGAGGGATATTGACCAAGTCAAATGCATCAAGGATGGAGCAGGCCAACTCTTGGTGAAGGACGAGGAGATTAAGCATAGATGGCGGGAGTACTTCGACAAGCTGTTCAATGGGGAGAATGAGAGTTCTACCATTGAACTGGACGACTCCTTTGATGAGACCAGCATGCGTTTTGTGCGGCGAATCCAGGAGTCTGAGGTCAAGGAGGCTTTAAAAAGGATGAAAGGAGGCAAGGCGATGGGCCCTGATTGTATCCCCATTGAGGTGTGGAAAGGTCTCAGGGACATAGTGATAGTATGGCTAACCAAGCTTTTCAACCTCATTTTTCGGGCAAACAAGATGCCAGAAGAATGGAGACGGAGTATATTAGTACCAATCTTCAAGAACAAGGGGGATGTTCAGAGTTGTACTAATTACCGTGGAATTAAGCTGACGAGACATACAATGAAGCTATGGGAGAGAGTCATTGAGCACCGCTTAACAAGAATGACAAGCGTGACCAAAAATCAGTTTGGTTTCATGCCTGGGAGGTCGACCATGGAAGCCATTTTCTTGGTACGACAACTTATGGAGAGATATAGGGAGCAAAAGAAGGACTTGCATATGGTGTTCATTGACTTGGAGAAGGCCTATGATAAGATACCGCGGAATGTCATGTGGTGGGTCTTGGAGAAACACAAAGTCCCAGCAAAGTACATTACCCTCATCAAGGACATGTACGATAATGTTGTGACAAGTGTTCGAACAAGTGATGTCGACACTGATGACTTCCCAATTAAGATAGGACTGCATCAGGGGTCAGCTTTGAGCCCTTATCTTTTTGCATTGGTGATGGATGAAGTCACAAGGGATATACAAGGAGATATCCCATGGTGTATGCTCTTTGCGGGTGATGTGGTGCTAGTTGACGATAGTCGGACGGGGGTAAATAAGAAGTTAGAGTTATGGAGACAAACCTTGGAATCGAAAGGGTTTAGGCTTAGTAGAACTAAAACCGAGTACATGATGTGCGGTTTCAGTACTACTAGGTGTGAGGAGGAGGTTAGCCTTGATGGCCAGGTGGTACCTCAGAAGGACACCTTTCGGTATTTGGGGTCAATGCTGCAGGAGGATGGGGGTATTGATGAAGATGTGAACCATCGAATCAAAGCCGGATGGATGAAGTGGTGCCAAGCTTCTGGCATTCTCTGTGACAAGAGAGTGCCACAAAAGCTAAAAGGCAAGTTCTACAGGATGGCGGTTCGACCCGCAATGTTGTATGGCGCTGAGTGTTGGCCGACTAAAAGGCGACATGTTCAACAGTTAGGTGTGGCGGAGATGCGTATGTTGAGATGGATGTGTGGCCACACGAGGAAGGCTCGAGTCCGGAATGATGATATACGAGATAGAGTTGGGGTAGCACCAATTGAAGAGAAGCTTGTCCAACATCGTCTGAGATGGTTTGGGCATATTCAGCGCAGGCCTCCAGAAGCTCCGATGCATAGTGGACGGCTAAAGCGTGCGGAGGATGTCAAGAGAGGGCGGGGTAGATCAAATTTGACATGGGAGGAGTCCGTTAAGAGAGACCTGAAGGATTGGAGTATCACCAAAGAGCTAGCTATGGACAGGGGTGCGTGGAAGCTTGCTATCCATGTGCCAGAGCCATGAGTTGGTTGCGAGATCTTATGGGTTTCACCTCTAGCCTACCCCAACTTGTTTGGGACTAAAGGCTTTGTTGTTGCTGTTGTTGTTGTTGTTGTTGTTGTTGTTGTTGTTGTTGTTGTTGTTGTTGTATTTAGTACAGCCAAATTCGATTTATTTCTCACATGGTATACAATAACAAAATGCATCCACAACAATTGAACATCGCATTGCAGAATTGAACCAAGCAGTTAACTAAACACCACAACAAATGAACCAAACGTTAACTAAGCACCACATTGCACAATATAACATACTCCTAATAGAAGATCAGATAATTAACTAAACCAAGCATGCTTAACAACTTGGAAATATAGCAATTTTTTGGTTCTCATGTATTTAGTATAGCCAAATTCGATTTATTTCTCACATGGTATACAATAACAGAATGCAGCCACAACAATTGAACATCGCATTGCAGAATTGAACCAAACAATTAACTAAACACCACAACAAATGAACCATACGTTAACTGAGCACCACATTGCACATTGTATAACATACTAGAAGATCAGACAGTTAACCAAACCAAGCATGCTTGACAACTTGGAAATATAGCAATTGTATTTGTTTCTCATGTATTTTGTAAAAAAATCATTTTATTTCTCACATGGAAGACAATACAAAATTGCACCCTGAAGAATTGAACATCACATTTGCAGAATTGAACAAAACTATTAACTGAACACGACAAATAATTAACCAATAGTTAATAAGTGAGCACCATATTGCACGACATATAGAACATATACACTAGAGCAATATATTGCATGGTAAAATTAGATAGCACAATTCACTAGAATTTGTTAAGGAAAGGCAGTAGGTAGCAAACTGAACATGGGTCCTTATAGTGAGCTAATAAGACAAGCTACTCCTCATTGTCGGAGATATCAATTACGATTGGCTCCTTGGACATGGAAGAGGGCGAGGCCTCCGCATCGTGGGTGCCCTCGTCCTAGTGGTGAGTTGCCTGAGCCGCTCCAGGAACCAACCTGCTGGCTCTTGAGATGAGGTAAGCACATGCACACTGAGAAAACACCTCATAGTCTTAGTCGAAGGCACCGAGGGTGGCCTCGAGAAAATGACACGAATTGTAGTTTAAAGCAGCCAACCGCGTCACGACGTCGGCGCACAAGGTGTCGACGATGGCCTCGACGGCGAGGTGCTCCTCCAAGATCTGGGGGTCGGCATGAATGGCAGCCATCGTGACCTCATCCGTGCATGCGGCCGCGATTTGCTTCTCCGCTACCAAATGCTCCTTGAGATCCTGGCTATACTGTGTGCACCATGGCTTAGGGTGGCGCTTATTTGGTGGAGAGGTCGGTGATTTTGGTGGAAGGTGTCGCGCTGGCGGTCAGGGCATGTGGGATGTGGAAGGAGCAGGAGGATGGGGGTCGGGTGTGGATTACCTGCCTGGATAGGCGAGGCCGAGCAGCATGAAGGAGGATCGCCGGCGAGGCGGCGGTGCTGTAAGCAAGGAGTGAAGGTTTCAACTTGCAAAGGAAGGTGGAAACAGGGGAAATGTGGCTTTTGGTAAGGGGGAGGGGGCGAGGAGGTAGATATTTCCGCGGAAGCCGGAAATTCTGAATCGCTTCAGTGAAAAAACTGGCGCGCAAAGTGTCATCAAACGGTGCTCCAGTATATTTTGTACTGCATCTCACACGGTTGGTGATGTGTGGGATCTACATGATTTTTCATCTTGATTTGAATTACATAATGGGGTCACAATGGCAATGGATGGTGTTTGAATTGCTAGAACTTTTATCTGCAGTGAACATGCATCTATATGTGTGTCGTAAAAGAATTGGAATTATTCAGGGTTCGTTTGAACATTTTATACATTAAATTGGTTTTCTAGCCATTTCAGGTGCACAATTCAAAATTAAACTACATGCACATGCTCCGGTGCAACAACATGGGTTGTAAAATCATATATGTGTCCATGGGTTTATGCTTATGTTCCATGCAAGAAATGGGGATGAATTTTGGGGATCGTTTGGACATTTTAATATGTTAACTGAGTTTTCGAGGCATTTATGTGCATACTTCAAAATTGAACTATATGCACATGCTCCAGTCCATAAAAACGGGTTGCAAATTCAAATGTTTGTCCTTGGTTGCAAGCTTAGGTCACATGCAAGAAATAAGAATGAATGTCAAACACCTTGACATTGTCGCTCAGCCGCTAACATTGAGATACATGGTTTTAAAATTCTAGTAAATCGAAAACTCGTCTGAAATTCATGAAACTTGACATGATATTATGGAATGGCATCGACATGTCGTGGTAAAAATATTGTCCCATTTGGGGCAGGTTTGGGTATAAGCTTCTCGCAAACCAGAGCTTCTCTCATGACAAACATGCTGGTTTCGGTAGGGAACGTGCCACCTTGGGGGACGAAACAATATCTGTTGCCTCTTCTTACTTTCCAATTTTTTCTCGTGTCCACATAGAATAACACGAGTGTTGTGTCAGTTTTTGGGATTTTTCGGGGTTCGCTTGGACATTTTTATACATTAACTGAGTTTTCTATGCATTCATGTGCATAATTCAAATTTGAACTACATGCACATGCTCCAGTGCCTATAAATTGGTTCAAAATTGGAATGTGTGTCCTTGGTTACATGCTTAAGTCCCATGCAATAAATGAGAATGAATGTCAAACACCTTGCCACCGTCACCCGGCCGCTTGATACGTCTCCAACGTATCTATAATTTTTGATTGTTCCATGCTATTATATTATCATTCTTGAATGTTTTATAATCATTTTATAGTAATTTTATATCTTTTTTGGTACTAACCTATTGACATAGTGCCAAGTGCCAGTTGCTGTTTTTTGCATGTTTTTTACATTGCAGGAACTCAATACCAAACGGAGTTCAAACACAGCAAAACTTTTTGTGGACTTTTTTTTGACTAGAAGACATCAATGGGCCGGAGAAGCACTTGGGGGTGCTCCGAGGAAAGCACAACCCACTAGGGCGTGCCTGGAGGCCCAGGCGCGCCCTGGTGGGTTGTGCCCACCTCGATTGCCTCCTGAACCGCCTCTTTACTCTATAAATACCCCAATATTCCAGAAACCCTAGGGGAGTCGACGAAAATCAATTCAAGCCGCCACAAGTTCCAGAACCACCAGATCCAATCTAGACACCATCATGGAGGGGTTCATCATATCCATTGGTGCCTCTCCGATGATGCGTGAGTAGTTCATTGTAGACCTATGGGTCCGTAGTTAGCAGCTAGATGGCTTCATCTCTCTCTTTCTCTCTTTTGATTCTCAATACAATGGTCTCTTGGAGATCCATATGATGTAACTCTTTTTGCGGGGATTCGATGAACTTTGAGTTTATGATCAGATCTATCTTTTTATCCATGAAAATTATTTGAGTCTTCTTTGATCTCTTATATGCATGATTGCTTATAGCCTCGTATTTCTTCTCCGATATTTGGGTTTTGTTTGGCAAACTTGATCTATTTATGTTGCAATGGGAAGAGGTGCTTTGTGATGGGTTCGATCTTACGGTGCTTGATCCCAGTGACAAAAGGGGAACCGACACGTATGTATCGTTGCTATTAAGGATAAAAAGATGGGGTCTATTTATACATAAATAGATCTTGTCTACATCATGTCATCGTTCTTATTGCATTACTCCGTTTTTCCATGAACTTAATACACTAGATGCATGCTGGATAGCGGTCGATGTGTGGAGTAATAGTAGTAGATGCAGGCAGGAGTCGGTCTACTAATCTTGAACGTGATGCCTATATAATGATCATTGCCTAGATATCGTCATGATTATTTGGATTTCTATCAATTTCCCAACAGTAATTCATTTACCCACCGTTTGCTACTTTTCTCGAGAGAAGCAACTAGTGGAATCTTTGGCCCCCGGGTCTCTTTCTTATTATATTTGCCTTTGTGATCTATTCTATTTGCTTTTATTTTCAGATCTATTAAACCAAAAATACAAAATACCTCACTACAATTTATTTTATCTCGCATTCCCGCGAGATCTATAAATCAATTTATTACAACTTTCTCACGTCTGTTTGCCAATTTCTGGCGCCGTTACCTAAAAGGGATTGACAACCCCTCTAATACGTCGGGTTGCGAGTATTTGTTATTTGTGTGCAGGTGCTATTTACGTTGTGTTACTTGGTTCTCCTACTGGTTCGATAACCGTGTTCTCATCACTGAGGGAAATACCTACCGTCGCTGTGCTGCATCATCCCTTCCTCTTTGGGGAAATACTGACGTAGTCCAGTAGACATCAAAAAGAATTTATGGCGCCATTGCCTGGGAGGATCAAGTCAAGATAGTCTCCCAATAACTCGCCAATTTCTGGCGCCGTTGAGACATCATCAACATCTACCAGGTTCCTAATCACAAATCTCATCTCCTTGCAATTTACATTATTTGTCATTTGCCTCTCGTTTTCCTCTCCCCCACTTCACAAAAATTTACCGTTTTATTCGCCCTGTTTTTCATTTGCCGTTTTCTTGCCGGATATGTTTTCGAGTGCAATCTTGTTGCGTAGTCACAATGACTCAAGAGAAGACCAAGTTGTGTGATTTCTCCAATACCAACAACAATGATTTTATTGGCACTCCGATTGCTCCTCCCGCCACTAGTGCGGAGTCTTGTGATATTAATACTGCTTTGCTGAATCATGTTATGAAAGATCAATTTTCTGGTACTCCTAATGTGGATGTCGCGTCCCATCTTAACACATTCGTGGAATTATGTGATATGCAAAAGAAAAAAGATGTGGACAATGATGTTGTGAGGTTGAAATTATTTCCGTTTTCTTTGCGAGATCATGCAAAATTTTGGTTTTCTTCGTTGCCTCGCCATAGTATCGATTCTTGGAATAAGTGCAAAGATTCTTTTATTACTAAGTATTTTCTGCCCGCAAAAATTATTTCCCTTAGAACCCAGATCATGAATTTCAAGCAACTTGAGCATGAGCATGTTGCACAATCTTGGGAAAGGATGAAAATGATGCTAAGGAATTGCCCAACTCATGGGTTAAATCTTTGGATGATCATACAATTTTTTTATGCGGGGTTGAATTTTGTTTCTCATAATCTTTTAGATTCTGCCGTGGGTGGTACTTTTTTGGAAATTACTTTTGGTGAAGCGCCAAAATTGCTTGATAATATTATGGCAAATTATTCACAATGGCATACCAAAAGAGCTCCTACTAGTAAAAAGGTTAATTCGGTTGAAAAAATTTATTATTTGTGTGAAAAAGTTGATGCTCTTATGAAATTGGTTGCTAATAAAAGTGCACCTATTGATTTTAATGATGTGCCTTTTCTACTTTGATTGAGCAAAATAGTGATGTCGTAGATGTGAATTTTATCTCGCGAAACAATTTCAATAACAATGCTTATAGAGGTAATTTTAATCCTAGGCCTTTTCCTAGTAATTCCTCTAATAATTATGGTAATCCTTCTTACAATAATAATAGGAACACCTCTGATCTTGAGAACAATATTAAAGAATTTATCAACACTCAAAAAGTTTTCAATGCTACAATGGAAGAAAAGTTGAATAAGATTGATGATTTGACTAGAAGTGTTGATAGAATTTCTCATGATGTAGAAAATCTCAAGATGGTTTTTTTGCCTAAAGTTGAGTAATCAATTAAATCTCTTTATGTTTCTATGGATGAAAGTAAGAAAAGAACCGCTATGCTTAGAGCTAGATGAGAATTTTTAGAAAAAGCGTTTTTTAGTGATTGCTTTCATAAAAGTGATGAAGATCTTAAAATGATTGGTGTTTATTCTATTGATTCCTTGTTCAGTAAAATTAAGATTGATAAAAAAGGGACTGAAGAAGAGTCTACTTTAGCTAGAAGTCGTCCCGATAATTCGGACGGTGAAAATCTTGTTGAGAAAATTGATAAAAGTGGGTTTGAAGAGGTCAAAACTTTAACTAGTGATGTGCCCACTCTTTTGGATTACAAAGACTTTAATTATGATAGTTGCTCTTTGATTGATTGTATTTCTTTTTTGCAATCCATGATAAATTCCCCCCAAGCTTATGAACAAAATAAAGCTTTTACTAAACATATTGTTAATGCTTTGATGAAAGCTTTGGAAGAAAAATTGGAGTTAGAAGTTTCAATTCCTAGAAAATTGCATGATGAGTGGGAACCTACTATCAAAGTCAAAATTAAAAATTATGAGTGTTTTGCTTTGTGTGACTTGGGTGCTAGTGTTTCTATAATTCCGAAATCTTTATGTGATGTGCTTGGTCTTACCGATATTGAAGAATGTTCTTTAAATTTGTACTTGGCGGATTCTACTATTAAAAAGCCTATGGGAAGAATTAATGATGTTCTTATTCTTGCAAATAGGAATTATGTGCCCATAGATTTTATTGTTCTTGATA